>NC_141038.1:8582500-8792500 GCF_052040795.2 Danio rerio | reverse complement strand
ATTCTGCAAATGGTGTTTTGTATGATATTTTGTATTTAAAAAAGGTTTATTACTAATAAGTGTTTGAATACTCCTCCTGGACATGACTGAAATGCAAATCAATAACTAGATTAATCGTATAACTCTTCTTTATATAGATCTTTTTATTAGTTTCCTCATGGTTTAACCCCAGTGTCTAGCACTTTGCAGCTGTTGTAGTGTTTGAGTGGTGGTTTTGTAGGTAAAGCTCTCTCGTTGACGCTCTGAGGACCCGCAATAAGATGTTGTTTCTCTCTATTTCCTCTGGAGGGCGCTGTAACACAAGGGAAAAAGTATAATAATCTCGGATAAACTGATTGTTTACTATCCGTTGATTTGTTGGATACTTACTCTGGTTAATGCTCGAATGAGTCTCTGTAGTATCGCATGTTCAAACTGAGGACACCGAACCACAACATGACCCACACAGTCCAGCAGACAGAAGACAGTTTGACGCTGAATCTAAAACAACACAGATATTTTACAGCTGTATACGATTGTCAGGTAGCTTATGTAAATATGACACATGCAAACTTAATATTTTTTCTTAGGGTTTTTTCTGCATGCATTCATTATATTTCTGTTTGGGTCAAGCTTAATACTAGTTTAAATGTAACATTTTCTATTGTGCATTAGAATATATATACAGTTCTGTCTGGTTCTTGAATCTGATTGGCTGATAGCCGTGATATATTTAAGTAATATGAGCACCTCTACAGCCTCTTTACCCTTTGTGTATTACTCCGCCCACATACAACCAGCAAAAAGCAGACACTACAGATCTAAAGTTTAAAAGATGCTTGCTCAGCTGTTTAACTGTCAGCTTATGATTTGAATCCAATGCGGAAGAAAGTAGTTCCTCATACAAAAGGGTTTTTGAGACTCTCCATGTTTGATTTTGTTTTTATATACACAATTATGCCGTCAAACTGTTGTATAAACGGAATATCATACTCATAGCAGTGCGATGGGGGCACTAAGGCACTCGGCCTGCGGCACGGCTCCCACCAGTGCCGATATACAGCCATATCCCACTGCTACTCGTGTGATATTGCTCTCATATATATATATATATATATATATATATATATATATATATATATATATATATATATATTGATGACATCCACTAAAATGTAACACAAAGTAATAATAGTAATCTTAGTAAACAAATAGTAAACAAAATAGTAAAGTAAAACCTTGTCAGTACAACAATGATTTGATGGCATATTAAATGATTCTATTTAAAGGCATAGTTCACCAAAAATGAAAATCACCTCATCATTTACTCTTCCTTAAGTTGTTTTAAACCTTTATGAGTTTGTTCTCTTCTGTTGAACACAAGAAAAGATATCTGTAAAAATGCTAAATACTGGTACCCATTGACTTCCATGGTAGGAAAAAATACCTAAATAGGTTTTAAACAAGTGATCAAATGATGGCAGAAGTTAAATTTTTGGGTGAACTATCACTTTAAGGATGACAGTGCAGCCCCAAAATACTAAATAAATGTCATTTTAAATATTTATGATCTATAACTATCATGAAACCCACTAGGTTTTACTCATTTGTCAGCAAGACATTTTTAATTATTATTTGTAAATGTAATAACAGTTAATTTGATTGCTTATTTATTTTAAATATTTTAATAAGGAAAGATAAGGATGTTTAGTTTTATATAAAATTTACCTGTTACCCTGAATAATAAAGGAACAATATTTTACTCATATATTTTTGAATTTATAATGCCAAAATATATTTAAGACACTTCGATACACATAAAATCACTTCAAAAACTGATCATAATGTAGTTCAAAATCATGGGTCCAAAAATGTTTTGATGTTATATTTTTATTTAATATTTATTTATCTATTTATTTATTCATTTATTTATTTATTTAGTCATTTATTTATTTATCAAGTTCAAGTTGAGCTTTTTTGTCACTTCGCTACATGTGTGGACTTACAGAGGAACAAATTGTCGTGTCTCAACATGAAAACAATACTGAACGTAAGAGTTATTTTAAACCTTTACATAACGAACATACCGGAGGGATAATCTAACTAATATATATTTATTTTATTTGTGTCTGAGTTGTGTATAAATGTTCACCTTGTGTAGTGTAATGAGAGGGTTTTGTGCAGGCCATGTTAAAGTCAGCCTCTCGATGTCATCTTTACTGAGAATGGGGTCCTGTTATGCATAAAACAAAAAGAAGTTTGCTTATTGTTTTCAGACATGTTTTTGTGGCATAATGACCATACAGTGAGCTCTGACCTTGAGTTTGTCCAGCCAGATCCATAGCAGTGTGCTCAGGACATCTGGATCTGTTTCCATGCCCAGTGTAGCCCAGCCACATTCACTCAAGTTCAGCTCATCCTGCAGAGGAATAAATATATATCTACACAGATATCCACAGCATCCATCTATAAAAATATAATATAATTTACAGCTTTATGTACGGCATGTGTTACCGTTTACAAACAAATTAATGAAACAAGGGAACACTGTAATATAATGATTTTCTTAATCGTTTTTACCTTGTTCAGTATAAATATTTAAACATAGGCTAGTAAAATCAACAAATACACACTTTTAATGTTTTAAAGAAGTCTCTTCTGTTTAATAGTCCCGTATATATTTAATCAAAATACAAACAGTAATACAGTGATATTTTATTATATTCTAAAATAAACACTTTATATGTTTATATATGGCAACACGGTGGCTCAGTGGTTAGCACTGTCGAAAGACATGCGCTATAGGGGAACTGGATGAACATCCAGTTTATCCAGTTCATCTGTACCTCATGTCTTTGGACTCTGGGGGAAATCGGAGCACCCAGAGGAAACGCACGCGAACACGGGGAGAACATGCAAACTTCACACAGAAATGACAACTGACCCAGCCAAGGCTCGAACCAGCGACCTTCTTGCTGTGAGGCGATTGTGCTACCCACTGCGCCACCATGACACTTAATGCAAGTTATAAGACAGTTTATTTGATTTTTCTTATCAGTTGGATATAAAAATATACAATAAAATAAAATAACAATGCAATTTAACCATCTGATTTAAGCTAAATTTTCAGCATCCAGTTCCCCAGAAATTACTTCAACACAGGAAGAAAAGTTTCAGAATGCAAAAAATAACAAAAAAAGTTTGATTCAATAATCCTATCTTTACAGGAAAACAAGACAAAATACAAATAAAGAAAATAATGTACAATGTGAAACTGCTTTTGTTAATGTGTAAATTTAAGCAGATAGACAGCTAAACATGAGTAAATGCAAATGTCAGTCTTTATTTGAAGTGTGTGTAAACCAGGGTAAAATGTATGACATTCATTATTTTACCAAAAAATATATTGAAATTAGCCAGAAAACACTGTAATTTATGACTAAAACATGTTCATGCAAACTCCACACAGAAATACCAACTGACCCAGCTGGGACTCAAACCAGCAACCTTCCTGTTGTGAGGTAACATTGCTAACCACTGAGCCACCATGCCTATTTTTAACTGGGTTTTTAGTCTCTTTTTTTCTCTATGCTAATATGCTTTGACGCAATCTACATAGCAAAAAGCACTATAGAAGTGAAAATGAATTAATTATAAAATAAACTATTGACTATTTTAAAATACATTAGATAAAATGTTATATAGGCGATGTGGTGGCGCAGTAGGTAGTGCTGTCGCCTCACAGCAAGAAGGTTTGAGCCTTGCTGGTTTGAGCCTCGGCTGGGTCAGTTGGCATTTCTGTGTGGAGTTTGCACGTGCTCTCAGTGTTCGCTTAGGTTTCCTCCGGGTGCTCCAGTTTCCCCCACAGTCCAAAGATAGCGGTACAGGTGAATTGGGTAGGCTAAATTGTCCGTAGTGTATGAGTGTGAATGTGAGTTTCCTAGAGATGGGTTACGGCTGAAAGGGCATCCGCTGCGTAAAAATGTGCTGGGTAATTTGGCGGTTCATTCCGCTGTGGCGACCCAAAATTAATAAAGAGACTAAGCCGAAAAGAAAATGAATAAATGAAAAAAGATGTATAAATTAGTCAATAATGTATTCCTGTGACCAATGAAGTGAACATCAAAACATGATCCTCATGCCTTATATAATAAGCATAACTTTGCCAGGACATGTACTGGTATCAAAATATTTTGCCCTTCCTGAAACTAACAAGGGTGTGAATCCAGGAACATTCTACCTGTCAAAGTAGATCAAGTTATACATGCTTTACCTGCAAAACTGCTGCTCTTTTCAAGACGGAGTCCAGCGGAGGACGCTGCTGAGCCAGTGCTTTTGCCACTGCTCTTGATAACGACGATTGATCTGATGGAAAATCATCTCTCCGCAGCTTCAAATAAAAACATCCACAACATTGAAACAAACTAAATTTAACACACAGGGGGCATTTGATCCGGTTTCCTCACACTGACCTCAATGTTTGAGCCGAACTTCTGGAAAGCTTGAGGTTTTTTGGTTGTACATTTGGTCTTCTTGTTGACAGTCTCGGTGTGTGCGGGAGGAGCTGATGGAGGGATAGGGCTTTGTGTCTGTGTTGTTCCATTGCACTGGTCTGTCGTCGGGATTTGAGGATATTTTTGGGATTCTGTAGGAATTCTCGGATCTTTTTCTCGACCGATTTCTCCATTGCTTGTTTTATGGTGTCCAGCAGATTGAGTATAGCAGTGTGAGAACATGAAGTCCTTAAAGAAACAAGATTTCAAATGTCAATTTTCAGTGTTCTACAGAACAAACCACTGTTATACAACGACTTGCCTATTTAACCTATTTAAGCCTTTAATGTCACTTTAAGCTGAATACTAGTATCTTGAAAATTATCTAGTCAAATATTATTTACTGTCATCATGGCAAAAATAAAACAAATCAGTCATTAGAAATGAGTTATTAAAACTATTATGTTAAGAAATGTGATGAAAGAAAATATTCCTGTTAAACAGAAATTGGGTTAAAAAATTTTTATTTATATATATATATATATATATATATATATATATATATATATATATATATATATATATATATATATACAGTTGAAGTCAGAATTATTAGCCCCGTTAAATTATTAGACCGCTTGTTTATTTTTTCCCCAATTTCTGTTTAAGGGAGAGAAGATTTTTTCAACACATTTCTAAACATAATAATTTTAATAACTCATTTCTAACAACTGATTTATTTTATCTTTGCCGTGATGACTGTAAATAATATTTTAAATGATATTTTTAAGACACTTCTATACAGCTTAAAGTGACATTTAAAGGCTTAACTAGGTTAATTAAGTTAACTAGGCAGGTTAGGGGAATTAGGCAAGTTATTGTATAACAGTGGTTTGTTTTGTAGACTATCGAGAAAAAAATATAGCTTAAATGGGCTAATAATTTTGTCCCTAAAATGGTTCATAAAAAATTAAAAACTGCTTTTATCCTAGCTGAAATAAAACAAATCAGACTTTCTCCAGAAGGAAAAATATTTTCAGACATACTGTAAAAATGTCCTTGCTCTGTTGAACACCATTTGGGAAATATTTAAAAAAGAAGAAAAAAAATCGAAGGGGGCTAATAATTCTGACTTCAACTGTATATATATATATATATATATATATATATATATATATATATATATATATATATATATATATATATATATATATATATATATATATACATACATACACATACATACACACACACACACACACACACACACACAACGGGGCTAATAATTCTGGAGGGTTAATAATTCTTTAACATCAAGCATTAGAGTAGACACTTTACCTGCATTTAATACCCTCAATGTACATAAAACCATTTCTGTAAACGTATTTTAATGGAACGTCTCATCTTCGATCCATATGTTAGCTTATATAAAGTAATGATATATATTACATATATATTATATATGTAATATATATATATATATATATTGCAATATATATATTGCAAAAAAATCTTACTGAAACCGGACCGGCTCTCACCTCAATGATGGTAATTTTGCTGAGATCGGACTCGCTGTAGCTTCTCTTGTTTAAAAGAACGTCTCTCTTCCTCTCCAGGAACCCGAACGGCTCATCCCAGGATTCACAGGAGAACGTCCTACATGATCCTCTGCGCTCCTTAATGACAGGCAGATTTCTCTTCAGCAGTGTTTCCTTCACTGCTTTCTTCAACGCCAAAACATTGGCCCTCTTCTCCAGCTCCCTCTGGACCTCTGGAGGGCCGGCGGACCCCTGCGTGAGGCTGATCATCATGCTGCAGAGGACGTGCAGGATTTTAGGTGTGTGTTTGAGGGTTCGGGCCTCGTCCCCGTGCAGCAGAAGAGCCTGACGGAGGAGATACTGCCGGAGACTAAAGGTGGCGCAGTGACGTGTGTTCAGACTGGGGAACTGGGCCAGCTGAGAGCCCAGCAGCCGTGCGAAGTCAAACACCAGATTGATCTGCGAGCGAGTCTGGATTGAGCGAGGCCGTTTGATGCGGACATAATGGACGGCTTCACTGGCGCTGATCCGACAGGTGTAGACCAGGTAACATGCGATAAGAACACCTGTGAAGATATTAAAAGGGCACCTATTATGAAAAATACATAGTGTTTGGGACAGTCAGCTTTGTTTATTACAATTGAAGTCTTCTCCCCTGAATTATTATAAAGTGGTTTGTTCTGTAGACAATCCAAAACAAATACTGCGTAAAGTGGCTAATAATATTCACCTTAAAATCTTTTTTAAATTAGAAACTGCTTGTATTCTAGCCAAAATAAAACAAATCAGACTTTCTCCAGAACAGAAAATATTATAGGAAATACTGTAAAATGTTAATGTTAAACACCATTTTGGAAATAGTTGAAATATTTACAGGAGAGCTATTAATTTTGACCTCAACTGTATATCTACTTTATTTTGATTATTATTTATTTCTTCATTTATTTTTCTGATTTATTTCCCTTTATGGGTACAGTACATGACTGTGGCTGTATCCGAAATCGGCCCCTATACCCTTAAATAGTGCACAATTTGAGGGAGCAGCCTTTTCTAATGGTGTCTAAACAATTGTGGATGTTCTGAAGTGCAATCAATCCCACAATTCAGTGCAATAACGAGTGTACAACCTAGGCACACTCAAGTTGTTTTAGTCTAACTCAACCAGATAGAAAGCACACATTTTTTATGAATGTTTACTTTGCCCCTTTATAAATATGACGGTAGCAGTAACTGCTAAAACATGATGCATTTTGGGAAATTACAAGAAATATATAATTAGGGATTTCTGTAAAAAAAAAAAAAAAAGTTGTTAGGCTTTTTAAGGGTAAAGCCCTATTTAAATGATTTATTGTAAAGAACTCATTTAGAAAGTATTACAAATGTTGTTGTATTGTGTTTGAAGTTCATTATTTGATTAATGTATTACATTTTATTTGTAGGTCTAATTTTATAATATATATCAAATATAAATATAAATATATATTCAAATATAAAAAAATATATAGTAGAAAATGATTTGATAATATTAATTAGCAAATTATTAATAATAAAAGCAACAAATAAATAAAAACAGAATGTACTTTGACATGATAATAAAATAAATGAAGCCCATGGGTTTGTTTTAGCCCCAGGGCCCAATGTGTTCTTAATCCAACACTGCTAACACCTCATAATGCTGGTATCAGCACTTCTCAATTACTTTGAGTGGAGTGACATCAAGCATAGCAGAACTGAATTGTGGGTCCATCAAATCATGTTAAACACGGCCCAAAAATCACATTTTCAACATGTTATAGTAAATAATGTTAAAAAATAAATAACCATAACTTTATAGCCACATTCTAGGGACATACTGTATAAGGTAGGCCTGTACGAAATTGGAAAAACTTACATTGTAATATTTTTCATTTCTGAAATTTATATTTCAATATTTCACCAAATCACTTGAATAGCTCTAATTTGAAATATTTTATACTTTAATTTTGAATAAAATAATCTAATGTACAATAAAGTTCTATAGTCTTCATTGTATTCATAATTAAATAAAATACATTTTTGTTAAAGCTACTAAATGCAATAAATCCTTGTGCCTGAATGCTTTAAACTCACTTAAAATGCTTACACAGTCACATGTTTTTTATTCTGGTTAAACTGAAATGGCTCCAAAAGTCTACCTGGTCAAATATAATCCACATCACAGATCCTGCCATATGAATATTGTGCATTCATACGTTGCGATATCGATGCCAAAATAATACATTGCGCAGCCCTAATACAAAGCCAATATTAGATCTTCCAAAAGGGAGCATAATGGGTGTCGTTTGAATCTTAAGAGTAAGATGTCAATACATCATATTACTTACATACACTAGGATGTTTAGACTGAAAGTACAGTAATAATGTAAATTGTAATTTACCTGTTCTGCCCAGTCCAGCATGGCAGTGAACGGCCACTTTCCCTTCCTGTACAGAGAAAGCCAAAACCTTTACAGCATCCAGCATCCCCTCCAGAGACGACACGCCAAAATCAGACATGCCAAAATTATAGAAGAAAACTGGAAGATGAAAACAAACAGTCTGTTTCAGTTTTGTTTTGTCAGTTTTTCAGATTCAGCATTTTAGGTTGTATATGTTAACACAATGTTAAAAGTAAAATAAATAATATTTTGCATGGCATAAAGAAACATATTTTAGGATCGATACAAGCATGTTTTATTTTAGATTATAATAATACCCTACTATTTAAAAGTTTGGGCTCAGACAGAATTTTCAATGTGGCAGCAAGGATTCTGACATTATTACTCTTAGTCTAAATGATTATTTAAATAATATATCTATTATTCAAAGAATTCTAGACAAAGCGTATTATATCAAGCATATTGTAATTATTTCTGAAGACTCATGTGATAATGAAAATGTAAGTAATTAAGCTTAAAATTCAGCCATACCTCATATTTAAAATAGAGTAAAATATAAAACACTTATTTTAAATTGTAATATTTCACGAAATAACTGTACTTACAGGATCTCTGATCAAATAAACACAGCCTAGATGAGCAACTTCTTTCTAAAAAAAATCTATAACAGTAATAAACAGTAATGTACAGTAATTTTAAATAAAATAGCAATTACAGTATAAAGCATTATTTCTACACTGAAAAAAAAATCATTGAATTTAGTAAATTTTTTAAGGTGACTGGTTGCAAACAATTTATGTGGGCTGAATTTAAACAAACAAATTAAATTAAGTCCTGTTCAACTAAATTAGTTAATTAGTTTAAATTCAGCCCATATGAATAGTTTGCAACCACTTACCTTAAAACAATTTAGTAAATCCAATGAATCTTTTTTTACAATGTATTTATAATTTATTTATTATGGTTATATTTTGGTCATATTTAATTATGGTTTATTTTAATCAAATTTTAATCATTTTTATCAAATATGAGAAGAGCTGTACATGGAAAATTAAGGTATTAAGAATTAGGAATGAAATTTTTTTTTTATTAATAGTATATATATATATATATATATATATATATATATATATATATATATATATATATATATATATATATATATATATATATATATATATATATATAAAAGAAAAAAAAGAGATCTGTCCCATAGTCTACTCTAAAATATAAGCCACACATGTTCCAAGTGGTTTTGCGAGAGGCTTAAACTATTACTATATAAGTCTATATACTGTGTTGGAAAAAAGGTGTTGAACACGTCATGATTTTTTCCTGCCAATAATATTTTAAAGGAGCTGATGACATGGTATTGAAGCAGGTTTTGGTACAATACAAACATTAAAAAAAATTTAATTAGTTTTACAATAAAGATAGAATGACACAAGGAGAAAGTCCTCAACTATTGAAATGTTTTTAATACTTTATATGAAAGGCTTTATTAGTGATGGCAGCTTAAAGACGACTCTCGTATGGAGAATGAAGTCACATGCATTGCTCAGGTGTGAGTTTTTCGCAGACTTCAACAGTGTAAAAATCTTGATGGTTCTGTGGGTCTCGTCTATCAAATTTTCATATTGTATTCTCAATTAGATTTAAGTCAGGTGATCGGCTGGGCCATTCTACAGCATGATTTTCTTTCGCTGAAAGCATTTGAGAGTTTCCTTAGCTGTGTTTTGGATCATTGTCTTGCTGAAATGACCACCCTGATTTCATCATCATCATCCTGCTAAAGTCGATGTTGGACTGAAGCAGCTAATATTCATTTATACTGAGGAAGGACAAAGGATTGCTGAAGAACTACTGAGAGATATCAGCTGCTGTCTGGTCTTTTACTGCCTTTTTACACCTCCCTTTCTTCATTTGGTCAATACTTTTTCCCTGTGTCATTTCATTTTATTACACCTAACTTAATTTGTAAACTAAATAGATTAGTTTTCTTTGAATATTTGGATTTATTTGATTGTTACCAACATCCGAGGAAAATTTCAAGTCAAAAACACCTTTAGAAATATGCTTTCAGATAAAAATGGTGATGTGTTAATTTTTTATTTTTCCTGATGTACTGTATGCTATTTAATTATAAAAGTGTGTGTCTTTTGCTCACTCTGGTTGTCCATAAAGCTCTGCGGTGAGTATGTGAAGCCGCTATCAGGCTCCAGAGGAGGACCACAGTGAGCATGTTCTCCTGGCAGCTGCATGTTGATGATGGATTTAATGTTCAACCTGTAAGTATGAACACACATTGTTATTGCCTCTTATTGTTTGTAAACATCCCTGTCTTATTCATGACTTTATTATTTGACACTTACTGTTTGAACTGCTCTATGATGCTGTATCTCTTCATGAGATATGTAGAAGGTCGTGCCATTGCAAGAATGTCATCAGTCACCCTAAAGGCAAAGAGATAAATTAACATGTATATAAATATACATGTAAGAGTTTTAATACGACAGTTTCACATTCATTAATCTGGCTAAATAAGAAAGCTCATCTTTTTCACTTTGCATTGGCCTTCTCTCCATACTGTGACTGGATTTTTGTTCAGCTCTCCTAAAGACTTTTTCCCTATTAATTTTTTTTAAAAACTTTAATCTACAATACTAGTATCTATGTTTATGCTACTAATGTTTATTTTAATAGTGACTATGTACACTCACCGGCCACTTTAATAGGTACACCTGTCCAACTGCTCGTTAACTAAAATTTCTAATTAGCCAATCACATGGTAGTAACTCAATGCATTTAGGCATGTAGACATGGTCAAGACGATCTGCTGCAGTTCAAACCGAGCATCAGAATGGGGAAGAAAGGGATTACAGAGAATGGTCCAAAGAAGAGAAAATATATAGTGGGCAGCAGTTTTTTTGGTGCAAATGCCTTGTTAATGCCAGAGGTCAGAGGAAAATGGCCAGACTGGTTCCAGCTAATAGAAAGGCAACAGTAACTCAAATAACCACTCTTTACAACCGAGATATGCAGAAGAGTATCGCTGAATGCACAACACATCGAACCTTGAAGCAGATGGGCTACAGCAGCAGAAGACCATATCGGGTGCCACTCCTGTCAGCTAAGAACAGGAAACTGAAGCTACAATTCACAGAGACTCACCAAAATTGGATATTAGAAGATTGGAAAAACATTGCCTGGTCAGATGAGTCTCGATTTCTGCTGCAACATTCGGATGGTTGGGCCAGAATTTGACGTCAACAACATGAAAGGATGGATCCATCCTGGCTTGTATTAATGGTTCAGGCTGCTGGTGGTGGTGTAATGGTGTGGGGGATATTTTCTTGGCACACTTTGGTCCCAACAGTACCAATTGAGCATCGTGTCAATGCCACAGCCTACCTGAGTATTGTTCCTGACCATGACCAGTGTACACATCTTCTGATGGCTACTTCCAGCAGAATAAAGCACCATGGCATAAAGTGTGAATCATCTCAGACTGGTTTCTTGAACATGACAATGAGTTCACCGTACTCAAATGGCCTCCATAGTCACCAGATCTCAACCAGTGGAATGTGGTTTAACGGGAGATTCGCATCATGAATGTGCAGCCGACAGATCTGCAGCAACTGTGTGATGCTTTCATGTCAATATGGACCAAAATCTCTAAAGAATATTTCCAGTACTATGTTGAATCTGTGTCACGAAGGATTAGGGCAGTTCTGAAGGCAAAAGGGGGTCCAACCCAATACTAGTAAGGTGTACCTAATAAAGTGGCCGGTGAGTGTATATTAACTGTATATTCATAACTATGCTGTTGATACTTATATCAAATTTAAAGTCAATGATAAAAAAAAGTTAAATATATGTCAATATTTAGATCTTTTATTAAGACTAGCATTTATTTTAATTGTGACTAGAACATTTTTATATGCACCAGTACTTATTCATTAGATTTTAGTGTAATGATTTTTGGGGTTGTACCAGAGTTATAGTACCTATTTATACCGGATGCCCTTCCAGCTGCAATCCAGTAATGGGAAACACCCATACTGTGAAAACTTTCATTCACACACATACAGTTTACCTATAGCGCATGTCTTTGGACTGTGAGGTAAACCGAAGCACCCGGAGGAAACCCACACCAACACGGGGTGAACATGCAAACTCCACACAGAAACGGCAACTGACCCAGTCAGGACTCGAACCAGTGACCTTTTGTCCTTATTATAGATGTTAAATATATTGTACATATATATTGTCATCTTGAGTTACTTTCATAAACTTATTTGCTTTTAATCAAAGTTTGTAATGTTGTGATTCTCTTCATACAGTAGGAGGATGATTGGTTGGTTCATGTTTTATAATGACTTAGCAAAAGCTTTTTAAAATGGGAAACAATTGTGTTGCAGAAAAATTGATCTAGAACTAATGCACTTCATTACAACTGGGCTCTCAATATCCTCTAATTAAAGGGATAGTTCACCCAAAAAATTAATTTCTGTCAAGTACTCAAACCTTAATGTGTTTTTTTCTTCTGTTGAACAGAAAGGAAGATATTTTGAAGAAAGCTAGAAACCTGTAACCATTGACTTCCGTTGTTTTTCCTACTATGGATGTCAATGGTTACAGGTTTTCAGTTTTCTTCAAAATATCTTCATTTGAGTTCAACAAAAAAAAAAAAAAATCATAACGGTTTGAAACCGCTTGAAGGTGAGTAAATTTTTGTTTTTTAGGTGAACTATCCCTTTAGGCATTTATGACCATTTACACATTTAAGTGTTTTTGGACATATAGCAAGAAAAGGCTGCAAAAATATATCCAGCTAAAATATATAACTGGATATATATTTGAAATATATCCAGATTAATGTAGCATCATAATGGTTCAGAAAAGGAGGTTTTACCAGCTGGAGAAGATGCCTTTAATGGCCTGCTGGTTTGTGCTCCAGCACGCCGGTCCCTCATAGCGGCAGTCTCTCCCTCCGCAGGCCAGAAGACAGATGATCTTGGGAGGCACGGCCTTCACCAGACTCTCCCTGGCCTGGGAATATGACGGTCTGGGCACTGGAACCTGCGGAGTCATGGAGGAGACAAGCGGAAAGGAGGAAAACTAACAGCAAATGACTGCTACTACAAACACTAATGGCTTAAAATGAAGCAGGACACTTTGTTGATGTGCTGAGCATTGGGAAATAAGATGAGAAACACTAGATGGGAAAACAGAAACATGCATACTAGTCAGTGACAAAACTCTCAAACTCTACCTATGAGCACTGTAGTTTTGGGTCACTTAAAAAAGTAATTAATTACTAATTACATCATCAAAATAGGCATTTCACGTTTATTAAAAATGTTTAGTATTTATGCGTTATAACATTATTCATTAGCTAATAATTCGAAATAGGAAATTAAACAAAATTAGCTATAAAAACATGACTTTGTATTTCATTAATACCATATACTGTCATTGACAAAATTTTGCATGTGCAATTGTTTGACAAATGTAACCTTCTATAGTTGAAAAATATAAATTATTCTGTAAAATATCTGAATTATGAAAAAATACAATTGCTTCTGAATTTTTACCATACATTGTCCTTAACTAGTGTTTTAACTTTTAATATATAAATTGTATTAACATTTGTGTAATCATCTTGATAAATCAAACCTTCTTTAGTTTTCAAAATATAATTAAATCTGCAGCAAACAAAATTTCTAAATTTATGCAGCAAACATTATATATATATATATATATATATATATATATATATATATATATATATATATATATATATATATATTTTTTTTTTTTTTTTTTTTTTTTCCCCAAGACACTTCTATACAGCTTACAGTGACTTTTTAAGTCTTAACTAGGCAGGTTAGGATAATTAGGCAAGTCATTAACGATGGTTTGTTCTGTAGACTTTCGAAAAATATATAGTTTAAAGGGGCTAATAATATTGACCTTAAAATGGTTTTAAAAAAAAATTAAAACTGCTTTTATTCTAGCCAAAATAAAACAAATAAGACTTTCTTCATTAGAAAAAAATATTACTAGACACACTGTGAAAATTTCCTTGCTTTGTTAAACATCATTATATTATATCTAAACATTTAAATAATCAAAAGGGGGTTAATCCTTCTGTGTGTGTGTATGTGTGTGTGTGTGTGTGTGTGCGTGTGCCTGTGCGTGTGTATATATACACACGCACACTCACACACACACACATAGGGCCTACATACATGTACCATAAATACATCCATAGATTATTTTCAAATTTTTAAGTTGCGTTTAATTTATTTACAATATTTAAGATTAGTAACTGTAATTTAATTAGATCTAGAATGAATAGTAATCCCTTTTTTCAGCGTATCATTTTAATACAGTAAATAATCACTTTGTAACTAGATACACCCAACACTGATTTCATTGTACAAATGGTGAAGTAAAAAGTAGCCTAGCTTAAATATTGCTAATAAAGTTTATATTTGGGTCACTCTGTGGCCTGTCGACGCGGGAGATAGCCTACTACATTTAGACATTTATTTATTTTTTATCATGACTAAGTTCTATAACTATTAAATACTGCCTATTTAAGTTACGTTCACAAGCTGTACTGATAATGCAAGAAATTTATTTAAATATTTAAATAAAAGTCACAAACAATACTTAATCGATAGGCTACTTAATCACCGCATCGGCGCCATGTTAAGTTGGCTGACCTGCATTTTAATATTGATGACTTATCTACGACGCTGTTCGCTTGATAATTCTGCCTGACAACAACAAACAAAACAAAACCAAAACTGGCTTACCCACGTGATTTCTCCCAAACAAAGAGTCAAATATGAAATGTTTCCGTGTAGAGAAAATGTAACATGGCTATTTGCTGGCACATATTCCTGCCTCGGAGCTGACCCAGCTATTGGCTTTTAATCCTTATTAACTGTCATAAACACATTAGCGGATAGACATTCACGATTCATATTAAGCCTAATTATAGTCTACAACGTCTTCAGGGTCTGATCTGCACGCCTACAAAACAACTAAAATGTTTCTAATGTGATTTTAGTTAAGATTACTGTTAATGTTTGCATTTCAAGACAACTGAAATTAAATGCAATTTAATATATATATATATATATATATATATATATATATATATATATATATATATATATATATATATATATATATATATATATATAATTCATTAATTCATTATATATATATATATATAATTCATGTAAAATTAATCATGTTTTGCCAGATTTCAAAACTGTATTTAATAAATTAATTTAATTATTGTTAATAAAACTGGGGGAAAACAGACACACACACACAAATATTCATGTATTAAACTGATTTTATGGGGAAGTTTTACGTGTAGCTCATTAGATAGCAAAATGTCACATCACAATGGGGAAACATTGATTATTAATCATCGTCCAGATTACTTGCTAATGATCCCTTTGCCACTTAACCAAGTACACAGTATCACTCATTTATAGCCAGATTACCATACAATGCAGTTTCAATACAGGTTAAATACCCAATATTGTAACATACTTTTTTTTCTAACAGCACTGCAATAACCTAATTGGCAAACAGTGTGTAAGAAGATTTTTTCTCCCTGTGGGATAATCAATGGGACTGAATCCCACACTCCTAAAATTAAAGGTTATATGTTTAAGTTTGCAGTAATGTCATATTAGAAACCAGAGGTGGTTCTAGACCCTTTAAGGGGGGCTCCATCAACTAACGAAAATAACTCAAATCAGTTTGTAAAAATTATTGATAAGAAGCTAATGTACCTTCTAAAAATGTAGCAATTGTTTTTTTATTAACATTTTATGTTCTTTAAATGATTATAATGTTAAATCAAGTTTTATTTTTAACATTACACTGAAAAAATGGGCAATTGGATTCACTTAATTTTACAGTTTTTTTTAAGGTAAGTGATTGCAAACCATTTATGAGCAACATTTGATTAAATTCAGCCCATATAAATTGTTTGAAAACACTTAGTAATTACAATGAATCTAATTTATATCAGCAAAAAAAGGGTTAAAAGCTCCCCTAATGAGGAAATCCTAGAACCGCCAAGAACTTCAAGCTCCTTATGCCTAAAGTATAGTTCACTTTTTACACATTATGCGAGAGCATGCAGTACAGTATTCAGTATTTGTAAGTTAAAGCTACATCTGATAATTGGGCAAAGAATATTTTCTCATTTGTACTACTCTAGCAAAAATAAGAATACAAAGACGTTTTTGTAGGTCATTGGTGGCATTGCACATCAAATAAAGTGTATTTTTAAAGGTGTGTACATGTGAATTAATGATGTATACTTTCAGTTTAGGGTGAACGTTTTACAAATAACTATATATGCTATAATATACTCAATAATGATATATAACATTTTTCAAGAACCTGCTATCCAGTTTAAATTTGTTATGTTAAATAGAATAAAGAACCTTTGATTTTAAGAGTGTATCATATACTAGACACATTGTACAAAAAGGCATAAAAGCCAATACAATACGCATGAACACATCCCAGAAATATAAAAATTTCATGGAATGTTTTTGAGAACTATTTGACTATTGTCAGAAAATGCGGAAACAGCACATACTGAACACAGTCTAAAAATACAACCAGTAAGTCCTGCTACAACCTAGAGTCATGTGTGTTGCTCAAGTTCGTAGTCACAGCAATAACTGGCTCAGATCTTCCAACTGCTTATTGAATTTCATTTCAAGTACACAGAAGGAATGATAACACAATCCACCATTCTCATTAGGATCATGGTTAAACATGACCATAGGAAAATGGGACACGACTTGCATAAGCAAGTTTGTGGATCCAGCCTTTGAGTGAATTATTGAGTGAAGTCTATCCTTGGCAACAGACTCCAGAATTTTCATCGTCGTCATCTTCGTCATCCTCTTCATCACTTCCCTCAGACAAGACCTGTCCATGGAAAATAAGCATTGTGAATCATTGTTAAATAAATGTAAAAAAAAAAAAATACACTGCCTTTACACCTTGATATAGAACAGATATTAAAGTATTTAATTCTCTTTTGACACAAATACAGTTTATATATTTTAATAACAAACATAACCTTGTTCTAGGTGGATGGAAATGTGTGTGTGTTGGACAGATCAAAAAAAACTCTAGTCACCTGCTCAGCCCATATCCCTCTTTAATGAACAGAACACATTTTGATAAACAAAATACAAAACAACTGGACACAAGCAAAGCATTTTTAAGCCAAATATGAACTGGGACAAATTTATTAAATGTGTGATTAAAAATAGCTGTTGAAAAATTCAAAGGTGATAATACAGTTTAACAATTCAGATTTCAACAGAAACACTAAAACCTATTGCACATCACTTTTTAAACAATGAATAACTGCTGGTTTGTAACTATAATAACAACAGTTTATCATATGCTTATAATTTTCCCGAAGACAAAAACTTTAAACTCACCATGGTGACGATCTGTTTAGGGTTCAGAGCAGTGCAGCTCTTCAGCTGTTATTTATGTCCTGTTCACACCTACTTAAAGAATGGACAAACAGGCATCAGCCAATCAGATGTCGACACATTATGTTTAGACATTTCCACAAAAACAAAAGTAAAAGGAAAAATTTGCATGTTGTGATGGATATGAGTTTCTGAGTATCACAGTGTTCACAAACAAACGTATAATCCATATTAAACCAAACAAAGCACAAAGCTAGTCTTGTGAACAGTCAGGGAATAATAGTACACTCTAAGAAAAACAGGTACAATGTTGTACCAAAGAAGGTAAACCCTTGTCACTGGGACAGTGGGGCAATACCTGGAACAGAATTGTACCTTAAGACAAAGAAACAATTTTGTACCATTGCAGTTTGTACCTTTAAGGACATGATTTGTACGACGGAAAACCAAAATGTACCTTTGTTTTTTCAAAACCTGCAGATACAATGTTGTACCTTCATCAAATCTGATCCATGAAGGTACCGCTACAATGACAAGACACTTTGTACCTTTTCAGTGTCAAATGTGTTCCTTCAAAAATTATTTAAAGGCATTTTGCTTCATCCAAAATATGTAAATTTATTTTTTGTAAATTTAAAACTTTTGTGTGTGTGTGTGTGTGTGTGTGTGTGTGTGTGTGTGTGTGTGTGTGCAAATGCACCTTTTTCAAAACATAAAACATAATAATAATAATCAAAAGATCACTTTTCACAAAAATGTTACAGAAATACATTCTCCCGATAATTTTACTCAAAATTTATTTCATTTACTTAATTTTAAAATAGAAAGAGAATTATGCAAAAGTATTATAACGAGATTTGCACAATGTTTGATTAGTTTTACAATAGTAAAATGTCTGCATGAACACTTTGCATGTGCAGGACTTTTGCCAGCTCACGTGTATCGTTGAAAGCAAACGCCAATAGATGCGGACATCATTAATAAAACTGTATTTATCTAAAAATGCTTACCAAATGTTTATTAAAAATGCCTTAAGTGTTAAGTTTACAATAGCTATAGATTTGTTTTACCAGTTGTTTTGTATTATAGAATTTAATAATTAATTTTTATGAGTTTCTTTAACAACCCACATAGCAAACGGATTGGCCCAAATTTGGCCTCATGGCACTGCTGGATTGTTGCCGGCACTGGCATGCATAATGTCAGCCAAATATGGACCATGCATGGCAATGATGGCACTGCATGCATGACGCCAAACTTTGGGCCAGTTTTGGATGGGAGATGTGTTGCCCAGATTAGTGTAGTGATTGTTCACATTGTTTAGGTAACATTAGGCTAGGTTGTGGCTCAGTTTTTGGGGTTTCTGGTTAAAGTATAAACTTCTAGCTGAGAATCGGTACCAATAATAAACCTGTTTTGGCCCAGTTCAGAACCAGTTAAGGGTGATGAATTGACTGAGATTCTGGCCAGTTATGGCCCATGTGTGGCCCTTATCTTTAATCCAGTTAGGAGCCACTTCAGGACCGTCATTCTTTATGGTACTTGGGCTGAGGGAAAAGTTATTGTATGGGCCAATGCTGGGCCAGAAAACATGTGGGAGAAAGTGAAGCGCTCTCGCTCAGCACAGTGGAGATTGCTTTAGTTATATCGTTTTGTATTATTTTTAGTTGATTGGGATGCAGTAACACGCAGTCAAACACTTTGCCGAACACATCCACCACTAACAGATCCACCGCTAAAACGATCCATGGTGAATTAGTCTGGTCAGGTTCTATTCATCATTGATTGGGTGAGAGCAGCTCAAGCTTACTGGCTGTGGAAATCAGCGGACATGGCTCATTATACTACAAGAAAACGCCGTTTATAACACGTGTTTTTGTGGGATCAAAATAGTGTTTTAAACTGTGTGCTTTGGCATTCGGAACACGTAAAAAGCAGCACATTTTACTAACACAAAATCACTGCTAAAAACTGCATTTTTAAAGGTTTACACGCGTTATATGTGGTGTTTGTTATCAGCACGGCATGTTTAGCGGTGTTTAATATGGTATTAGTGCCATTAAATGCGGCGTTTTCTTTGTAAACGTGATTGATCAATAGCGTAATTATGACTTCTTTGGCTTGTTATATTACTGAAAGTGCAGCCGAGTTGCAGCAAGAGATTTGCATCTTTAATAAACTATGACAGTTTGCATTTATTGAACAGTAAGAATGATTAATAAAACCACATGAAACAGTCCCCTAAAAGTGATGTCGTGTCCTCAGTTTCGGGCTCAGGCACGTTTTGCACTCACACTACAAGCGTACTGTGCCAAAGCCCAAGTTAACTACGTTCTGGCACACCTCTTTCAAACGGGCCAGAGCACTCACACTTCTCAAACGACTCGTGAAATGCGCCTGGGCATGGTTCGGATAGCATAGTGTGAGTTCGCCCTTACACTGTAAAAAGCTGATGCATTTACATGCAGTTTGTGCAGGGATGTGTAAACGTAACATTCTGTAGTGCATTTAGTAACCTTCCTATATTCGTTCGTCCCTTCCAACCTTTCTTTCTATGTTTGTTCCGTCCTCCTTCATTTATTCGTTTGTTCGTTCCTTGCTTCATTCATTTGTTCCTTCCTTCGTTCAGTCATTCATATTTTTGTTCCTTCATTAGGTCCTTTGTTCATTAATTCGCTTTTCCTTCCTTCCTTAGTTTTTTTCAGTCCTTCCTTGAATCCTTCCTTCATACATTTCGTCCTTCCTTTGTTCCTCCCTTTATTCGTTCATTCATATTTTTGTTCCTTCCTTCAGTAGGTCCTTCGTTCTTTCTTTCGTTCGTTCGTTCGTTTGTTCGTTAGGTAATGACGCAAGTTAGGGTAATTAGGCAAGCCATTGTATAATGAATTGTTCTTTAGACAATCAAAAAACAAATATTGCTTAAGGGGGCTAATGATTAGAAACTGCTTTCATTCTAGCCGAAATAAAACAAGACTTTCTCCAGAAGAATAAATATTATAGGAAGTACTGTGAAAAAAAGAGAAATTCAAAAGAGGGTGAGTATTTATTTATTTTTACTTCAACTGTATTAGTGTTGTATTGTATAATGCAACCAAATATGACCCTGGACTACAAGTATTGAGTTTTTAAAATTGAGATTTATAAATCACATGAAACATGAATAAACAAGCTTTATTTGATTGATATACAATTATTTGAAAATAGAGTCTGGGGGATCAAAAAAAATCTGAGAAAAATCATTGATTTAGAAGTTTTGTCTTTTTAGAAATGCATACCATTAATCAAGTTTTGTTATATTTACAGTAGGAAAATGTACAAAATACATTCATGAAGCTAGATATTTCCTTTTTTTATATTTAGTCAGTTTAGTGGCTAATTCGTATGAATTTATACACTGTAAAACGTTTCACATTCTCTTTAAAAAACGTTTTTTGGGGTGCAGAAAAAAAAGTAAATAACAGTGGTTAAATTACAGATATTTACCATAGAATAACTTCTAAACAGAAATTTCCTTAAATTAAAATTTCTGGTGAATTTTTGTAATTTAATGTCTGTTATTTTACAATAAATTTCCGTCATTTATCAGCCGTTATTTTACGTATTTTCCGGCACCCCAGCTGCTAAAAAAAGGAAAATTACAGATTTTTTTACAATGTTGGTTAAACATACAAACTCAAGTTCATCAGCTGCTTTGAAAATGTGAGTCAACTCAACTTAAGAGATTCAACTCAAGTTGAGTTGATTTACATTTTCAAGGCAGCTGGTGAACTTGAGTTTGTAAGTTTAATCAGTGTGAAACATTTTACTGTATACAAGTTCAGGCATACAAAAATGTACGGTCTTTAAAAGGAGGCATAGCACCAAACCCCACCTCTAAATCATACTAAAATGTACAAAAGAGATTGCACAAATTCATAAGAATTAGTCACTAAATCAAAAAGTTAGAAACTGTTGTGAAATAGCGTTGAATAGTCTAATGATTTTAATGATCCAACCATTCAAATTTTCTGCATAAAAATAATCAATCATCTCTCACAATGTAGTTTTGACATTTGCCAAAAATATACCCACATGCAACAAATGACCCTGCAGTGGCTTATAAAGTAGTGTAATCAACCAAAAAATAACACAACACAACATCAGATTCTGTTTCAGTTCATGATCTTTATTTCTTTTTCTTTAAACATTTATGGGGCTGAGTTGCCTCAGCTGGGCCCCAGACCAACTGAAACCAAGCAATGCAGAAACAAAAGTTTTCACTTTTTGCATTACGTGCATTGACATTAACTGCTTCATAGCATTGGACTTTGCTTCTATAGCTTGTGACTTTGCTTTTATAGCTTTGGAGGGTCTTTTATAGACTTGAGGGTCGATGTAGGATGTTATCCTGACATCCTGCCTCTGCACATCTGGACAACACAAAACAAAGAGGCACTCTAGCAAATGCTGAGTTTCCTCTCTGAACGGCGCTGGGCCAGATGACCTTGCCCTTGGCAGCAAGGATTTACACGACCTCCACCTCCTTCATGATGCTAGAACAAACAACAAAAACAAACAGCAATATGTTCAATATGAAGATTGAGAATATTTAAACAATCTATCAACAATAACTATCATATCTACACCAGCGGGTATTAATATGCAGGTCCCAATAAACAGTACTGTAAAATCTGTTAATTAACAGTTTCTGTATTTTGGGTTTTGGGTTTAGTTACAGTTGTGAATTACATTGTGGGCTGTTGATCTCTGCTCTGTTGACTTTTGATGTTGAAAATTCAACTCTACAATTGAACAAAGTGACTTTTATTGACATTTTAGCAATTTGAGATAAGATATATTATAAAAATGAATATAGAGAGAACTAAGTTTGTAAAATAACAGAAAATGTAGCTTATTACCAGGTGTTTGCAGCATAATATACAACACCGATCCAGAAAATATACAGTGCTGAGCATAATTGCGTACTCCTCATTTTGAAAATGAATATTTGTATCCATTTTTCAGTGAATATAGGCAATGTATTTTGGTGCATTTAAACAAAACAGATTTATTAAACAGATATCTTTATTAAAATAATATTTTACACACCAAAGATATTTAGAAATGAAAAGATAATACAATTAAATTCAAGCTTAATATTGCAAAAACAATATATAACCTACAAAATTTCAACTAAATTAAATTCCTCTTTTTTTAAATTTGTGTTTAATATTTTTCTATAACATATACATTTTGCTGTAATCATTTATGGGCCGTTATCGTAAGTTATTTTGTTAGATAAGCTCCAGATTTGGCTTCAGTACTGACTAATCTAATGTATATGGCCAATTACAGTATTGTATATAATAAAAATATTAATTTTACAGATTTGTGAGGGGTGTACTGACATATCCTGAGCACTGTAGTACTTCAAACTATTAAAAATGTTCATAAAAGTCACTTTTATTGTTGGAAAAAAGATCAAAGTCCCATAATGCAATTCAAAAGCAGAAATAAGTGAAGAAAAAAAACATGAATCACAAAAAACTGTCAATTTACAGATATGTTTTACAGTGTACATCATATGTATATGGCTATATAATGCACAACAATAACATTTATAGTTTGGAGAAGAATGTAAAGCAGGGTAAAATCAGGATTTTATCATTAACCAGATGGATAACAATAAATCTTGTTATACAGCATTTCTGGTGTGGATTGCTATTCTTTTAGAATTACAATTATTGTTAAAACTAGAACTTAGGGCTGGGCCGATAAACAATATTATAGCGAATCGCAACAAAATTTATGTCAATAACAATGAACTCTAGACTTTTTTACTCTATATTGATCTAACAGCCAATCACACAGCAGACATTTGCAACAATGGGAATCTAAAAGTGTGTTGATATTAGAGATGTACCAAATTTTAGGCCTTTCGCTTACTAAAAACAGTTTATGCTATTTAATGGACCCTCTAATTTTTGTGGCTTCAGTCATTGTTGGGGTACTCTTTTAAATCTGGAAGCATTAACCACTTATGTCGAAATATATCGTTATCATTCAATATGGAAAATAATTAATCGAGATTGCATTTTTGACATATCGCCCGGCCCTAACTAGAACTTTATTGTTATTATACTTGGTAAGAACAGGCCTTAAAGGGATAGTTCACAAAAAAAAATAATTCTGTCAGCTTTTATTCACCCTGTACTTGTCTTTTTCTTCTTTGAACACAAAAGAAATGGTTACAAGTTTCCAACATTGTTTAAAACACCTACTTTTGTGTTCAATGGAACAAATAAAATCTAAATGGTGTGGAACAATTAAAGGGTAATTAAATGTGTTAATAATTTGTGAAGTATCCCTTTAATGTGTCAGGATCATTAGATTTAACATTTTATGCAAGATACACTGAAAAAAAGATGCAGGGTACACAATTCCTTCATGTTGTCCCAATACAAATCAATTGAGTTTTTTTTGCTAATTTAAGTGGACTGAACGTAAAACATTTCAGTTGTGGCAAAAAAAAATCAAGAATTATGTTGATTCAGCTCATTTTAAAT
Organism: Danio rerio; assembly: GCF_052040795.2. Classification (NCBI taxonomy): domain Eukaryota; kingdom Metazoa; phylum Chordata; class Actinopteri; order Cypriniformes; family Danionidae; genus Danio; species Danio rerio. The sequence goes on along the minus strand of NC_141038.1, from coordinate 8,768,022 downwards.
AAGTAGTTTGAAGAAGCAGCAAAAAAATATTTTTGGGTGTATGTCTCAGACAAAAAAAAAAGTCTGCTAAATATAAAAAACTGCTATACTCACATATAAAGGCTACGAGACCATTCAAGTTCCACAGCATATCCCACAGAGGAAATACCATAAACCTGATAAAAGATCATTTGCAGTTTATACACAGACAAAAGCATCAAAACATATTTAGCATTATTAAGCAATTTCATTTGTAATAATAGAAAACACTTCAGGTATTGATTTTCTAGTGATGAGATTTTCTTATCAGCAAACGTACCTTGTTGATCTGGCAGCAGAAGGCTTCAGTCTTGAAAAGGACTGATCAATGTTTGCCTTGATTATTTATACTAGTTCACAGTACCCACGCTTAACTGATCTGTGAACAGACTTGCCCTCATTTCCAGAAGTTTCTCTTTCTCAGTAAGTGCCCATCCCTTTGCAGGAAGTGTTAGTTTTGTTTCTTGATAAATTAAACTGCATTTCAGATTTAAAAAAACACAAACAACTAAAATAGATCTCTCACTCTTACCTTTCATTTGAAAACTTTGTTAAATACTGTAAATATATACATTTGAAAATATAAAAATTTATACAAATATTGTCAATCGGTGCTGGTGGAAATGTGAACTGGGTCAATCATTTCAAAGCTCTCTAAAATAAAAACTAAACCACACACGACTGCAAGTATACGCTGTTAAAAATATTAGTAAACAGTCCTCTGTATTTTGAGATCCTTCCATTTCTCCATTCATTCACGCTTTTGAACTGCATTATGGGACCTTTATTTTTTCCTCCAACAACTTTTGATGTCAAATAAGTTTAAAAAGTGATTTTTATTGCCATTTTTAATAGTTTGAAGTGATAAATTGTCTGTGTTCTTGATGTAAATTTTGCTACAAAAACCTGGATTTAAACAGGTATTAAACTATTCTTTTAAACTACTGAAATGTCATTAAAATTCCCTTTGTTAAACTGTAGAGGTGAATTTTCAACACCAAAAGTCGACAGAGCAGAGATTAAGCTCCTATAATGCAATTCACAACCATGCACAAACATAAAACACCCGCGTATCACAAAATATGGAAACTGTATTGAACTAATAGTGTACATTTACACTCAAAACAAAGGAAACATTTTCTCTTTGCATTTTTGAAAACATTTCATGTCAAATGAAAACGCTGACCAGTCAGTCTTTGTTCACAAAGATCCTCAAAGTAACCTTTAGTATTAAAAGTAATAGTTTAATATGCAACTCTAAAAATGTGGTTTAATTTCTAGAATTATTTAATTTTTGTTTTTATTTTTTCGAATTATAAATTATGTTTAATAAATTATTATAAGTTTAAAACTTAAAAAATAAAGCTATTAAGAAATAATTAATGATGAAAAAAATTCACATAGGCCTAGCCTAACTATAAACTTATTAGAATTCAAATAGAAATAAGAAGCTATCAGATAATGGATAAATACTGACAGTGTTGGGCAAGCTACTTGAAAAATTTAGTGAGCTAAGCTAATAGCTACCTACTCAAAATGTAGCTTAACTACATTAAAAGCTGCCCTCTGGGAATTGTAGTAAGCTAAGCTAAAAGCTACATGGTAAAAGTTGCTAAGCTACATCTAAGCTATTTTTGCAATTTTTCTTTTTAAATGGAAGCAACTTAAATCCAAGTCAATCATATCTTAGTGATCAATAAAACTGTCAATGTAACATATTAGACAGAATTATTCAGTTTAGTTATTTACTGCAATTAATATGCTGTACCAAACAAAAACACATTATAGTATATAACAGCAAAAACAAAAAAACAAAAAATCCAATAAAAATAGAAGTTACACAATTAAAATACTATAGTAATTTATATTAAAGGGAAATATTTTAGAACTAACCATTATATTGTACAGTAGGCTATCTCTCTCTATATATATATATATTCATTAAAGAAGAGTTGTAAATGTATATATATATATATATATATATATATATATATATATATATATATATATATATATATATATATATATATATATATATATATATATATATTTACAACTCTTCTTTAATGAATTACACTACATAGTGTAGTATCTTTAGTAACTATCATGAACTAATAGTAATTAGCATGGTATACTTTAGTCTTTACTACAGTATACTGTATATATTTAACTCCTCTCCCTCAGTCATCGTTCCATCAAGCAAATTTCTCATGTTAGCCTGATAACGTCTAGATCACAGGTGTCAAACTCAGTTCCAAAAGGGCCGCAGCTCTGCACAGTTTAGTTCCAACCCTAATTAAACACACCTGATCAAACTAATTGAGTCCTTCAGGCTTACGGATACGCAGCCAGCCGGAAGTGCGATATGCACATTGATATGCCGCGTATCCAGGGCTCTACATTAACACCCGCCAAATGCGGGTAGATTTTAGACAGACACCTCCACTAGCCACTTTGGCTGGTTGAAGATCATTTTAAATGACAGTTTTCTAAAAAGCAGGGTTCAACAATAAAGATGGCCCAATATTCGTGCAAATGTCATCTTAGAATCGAGAAGCAGCACGACTCGTGCACTCACAATCTTGCTGCTTCCAAAAGCTCCGGATGTTTTTTAAATAAGTCTTTGTAAGAAGCAGCAATTGCCAGTTTCGTTTGAACTTTTTTGACCAGAACAGATTATGAACGTTTTCTGTGTTCACCAGATCATCCTTCCATTATCACACACGGTATGTTTTTCACCTGCTTTTTTTTTGTTTTGTTTTTTTGCTTACGGTTATTTTTGTTAATATGGTTTAATTATCATTTTTTACAACAACATTGCTTTAATCGGAGATTAACTCCCCGTGTATGTGTAGTTAACTGGTGATCTGAGAGACCTTTAGCCAGGCTACTGTGCATAGTTACATGGCAATAATCATTTTTTTAAATGTAATTGTTTTTTAAGAAAGATTTTGTTGAATAAAATGAGCATATACAGCAATATTTTGCATGTTTTGACATATTATTTAACATTTGTGGATAGAAATTAATGTTTTTTTTGTTGTTGTTGTTGTTTTTGGGTGGTGTGGTCAGAGATAAATTTGGTAAAATCCTTAATTTTGAGCCCTGAAAAGTCCTGTGAAATAAAAACGAATTGCAATGCGACCCCATAAAACCACAACCGATTTGCTCATACACATTAAGCAAGTTCATACACAAAAAAAAGTGAAATTATTGAGGTATGTGGATATAACACAAAGTCTAAATCAAGTAATTAGCATGCCAAAGTCAAATTTATGCATATAAAATACATTTTCCCAACAACAAAAATCTGCAAGTGAAAATGATGGAAATTGGAAATCTACTAGCCACAGTGGCTGGTGATAAAAAAAGTTAATGTCAAGCCTTGCGCGTATCCAACGTAGACCAATGTACCGTGTCAGTGCCGTCACTTATTGATCTGCAATCGGTAAATGTAGCTTGTGTGGGCGCTACTTGACTAAAAAAAATAGCTTCACTACTGAAAAGCTATTCGATTTAGAAAGTAGCGACGCATTGCCACACTACTGAGAAATGTAGTTAAGCTAGTAGCATCACTACTTGTAGCGAGGCTACTGCCCAACACTGAATACTGTAATATATAAAACACAGTGACATAGCAATATTTTTAAAAATAATTAATGGGCCATAATATCAAAGAATATTAGTAATTGGATATAAGAAATACACAAAAACACTTCTTTTTTTTCCAAATTATTTATTTAGAGGAAGTTTAACTTGTGGCTCATTAGTAAATGACACATTTAGGCAGACGAATGCACAGTAATCCATCTGCTACATCATGACATTTTGAAGAACATCATTGTATTGTAAAACTAAACAGATCACTCACTAAGGATCCCCTTTCCACATAACCAAGAATATTATGAGTGCTCAATAGGATTTGATTGCCTCTGATGTTGTCACATCTATTGGGCTTCATCTCATCTCTGGCTAGACCTCTTGATCCTTCCATCAGGACCTTTTCCTGTATGAGATCTTGTCTCTATACAGTAAGTTACTTGTGTCGTGTAACTTTCGTTCAACATCACTGCGATAACACCTGTGCGTGAGATTCAACAGTGAGTCATTTAGTGTAATGTTAGTAAAGTCATGAACCAGTGGATTCATCCAACCCATACACAAATCTGATATATGGCTATGCAAATTACATAAATGACATACAAGTTTAGATTTTACAGATATTAAATATGTCATATATGCAACATACGCTTCGAAATATTGCTGTTTTCATTGTTGTTTTATAATTGGAATTACAAATATGGTCAATATATATAGTCTATGATTGTATATATGTTTATATATGGCCACATATCAGATTTCTGTAAGGGAAGTCAGCACAAAATGCAGAATTGATGTGCTTTGTGAACCCAATCCTGGTGAACATGTCACCTCGCTCTGATCATGCTCTCTATGGCTTTGATGTTGTTTTAAATGAGATAAAATAAATAAAATGTAAAAAAAATCAGTAGGCTTTTACCTCTAATCTTGATCCGCTCTTCCAGAAACTTCTGCTAGTTTTATTGGAGAGTTTTTTTTTTTGGACCAAGCAGCCATAGTCATTAAATCTTTACAACAAATACACATAGGCTTTCAAAGGCACTGACCTCCCTGTATATATGAGCAACATGCATCCATTAGTACATCTATAAAAATGCCCATCCAGCCCAGTTCTGTTTGTATTTCAATGGATATTTGACTACTGTAGACCTGTTGCAGGAAAAAAAAAATAACTTGAAGTCATGATTGTGCGCTGCTCGGTGGCACAATGGCGACTTGAGGACGATTGTGATTGCAGAAAAACCTGCACCACATCTTCCAGACTCTGGATCAGCAGCTTCGTCAGAGAATCGCCTCAGGATGACCATCTCGTTCTTCTCATCATGGTTTCTTCAGGGTTGCACAAACAGACGTGAAAGCAGAGCTCTTCTGAAGAAAAGCGATGGTGCTGCTACTGCACAGCGGGTACGTTGCGAGATCCATCGCTGCCATGGAGGAATCAGTCTACGTGTCAACATTGCCATGGACACACATGGCGTGGGAGGTGCTTGTGACGTTCTGTCACAACTCTAGCTGTGTGTTTGCTTTGGCTGCTGGCAGCAAACACATGCCGTTTTTGGATCCAGCGTACTATTGATCTTAATCGACACTGGCCGCTTTAAGGTCTGGAGTAGTTGTCTACCCTTGGCAGCAGACACTTATTCCAGTACCTCTATCATCTTTTTCATCATCGTCATCGTCATCTTCCCCTTCATCAACCTCCGACACGATCTGTTGACAGAGGACAAACACTGTTGGTTAAAGGTAATATTTAGTGAAAAAAAAGTGTCAACAGATTGATTCTGCAAAAGGTTTTCAAAAAGCATCGCTATTCATTTTGAATCAGTTTTAATCTTGTGTTTCGTAGCAGATGGCGCTGTATGCTTTACAAACAGCTGTTCTCTGCTGACCTCCAATTCCTTACCAATGCCACTCAAACCTAAAACAATCATTAATAAAGTTAGGAAAGGTTTAGGTGAGTTACAAGTTCATAGAGAGCTGTGTTTACATTAATCTTGTGACATAAAAGCCTTTATGACTTCAGTCAGTACTTTTTTCAAGGGCATTTGACTGTACTGTTAAAATCTAGCCTAGAGCAGTGGTTCCCAAAGTGTGGGTCGGGACCCCCTGGGGGGGTGGTGAGACAAATACAGGGTTCGCTTGATGATTTCCAAAAGTCAAATAAACTTTATTAAACTATTAGAATTACCATATTTTAACCATAAGAAGATAATATATTCGTTTTTAATGGTAAAAATCAGCATGCAAATAAAAAGCCTTCAGCCCTTAAATTTTTTTTTTTACAAAGGATCGGTGTGTTTATGTTTGATTAACAACACAGCAATAGTGTCAGCTGCAGCAGATTTTTTTAGCCCCAGGTTAAACTTTCTGACACCTCAAACACATTAAAAATAAATACAGGTCACAGCTGAACATTAAGAATGATCTCTGATTCCCGGCCTCCAAAACTAAACCAAGACTAGATTGTGCTGAAAACATTGTATCCACCAATCTCTTTAGTTGAGGTTAATATTAAATTAAAAAATAATAATAAATAAATTACTTTAAAAATGATATGGTTGTTAGACTGTTGTATTTTTTGTGTTGTCAATATGCTAGTGTTTATATAAGCCTATTGTTTTGCGCACAACCTCTGTATAACCACCTGCAAGGAATTTGGGGGTCACGAGTCACTGGCATTGTTATTTTTAGGGGTCGCAGGCTGAAAAGTTTGGCAACCCCTGGCCTAGAGCACCATCTACTGTTAAAAACTAGCCTAGAGTGCGGATTGCAGTTAAAAACTAGCTTACAGTGCCATCTGCTGTTAAAAAACGAGCTTGCATCTGCTTATAAAAACTAGCTTAAAGCACCCTCTGCTGGTAAAAACTAGAGTTACAGCACTATATGCTTCTAAAAACTAGCCTAGAGCGCCATCTGCTGTTAAAAACTAGCTTACAGCGCTATCTGTTTTTAAAAACTAGCATAGAGTGCCATCTGCTGTTAAAAACTAGCTTACAGTGGCATCTGCTGTTTAAAACTAGCCTAGAGCGCCATCTGCTGTTAAAAACTAGCTTACAGCGCTATCTGTTTTTAAAAACTAGCATAGAGTGCCATCTGCTGTTAAAAACTAGCTTACAGCGCTATCTGTTTTTAAAAACCAGCATAGAGTGCCATCTGCTGTTAAAAACTAGCTTACAGCGCTATCTGTTTTTAAAAACTAGCATAGAGTGCCATCTGCTGTTAAAAACTAGCTTACAGTGGCATCTGCGGTTTAAAACTAGCCTAGAGCGCCATCTGCTGTTAAAAACTAGCTTACAGCGCTATCTGTTTTTAAAAACTAGCATAGAGTGCCATCTGCTGTTAAAAACTAGCTTACAGTGGCATCTGCTGTTTAAAACTAGCCTAGAGCGCCATCTGCTGTTAAAAACTAGCTTACAGCGCTATCTGTTTTTAAAAACTAGCATAGAGTGCCATCTGCTGTTAAAAACTTGCTTACAGTGGCATCTGCTGTTTAAAACTAGCTTAGAGTGCCATCTGCTGTTCAAACTAGTTTACAGAGCTATCGGCTGTTAAAAAACTAGATTAACAGCACCATCTGCTGTTAAAAACTATCAAGAGCGCCCTCTGCTGTAAAAACTAGCTTCCAGCTCCATCTGTTGTTAAAAACTAGCCTAAAGCGCCCAATGCTGTTAAAAACTAGAGCTACGTCTCAAATCGCATACTTATGCACTACTCTACGCCATTTTGTAGTATAAATAGTGTAAGTAGTGCATTCACACTGAAAACTCTAGCAATAATAAGTGCACTTTAATTAACCGGATGATGCACTCATACAGCCGGTAAAATGATGTTTGTAATGATGGACACTTCACGCACTCCACGACTGCAGGTTTGCTCACGTAGCGAAAGGGGCGGAGCTAACGGGCGCACATATTGGATTACTTTATTTATTTTGGATTGTGAAAGCAAAATTCTCCAACGAGATTGATTATAGCGCCTCCTGATGGTGAATGCAGTTATACTCATGGCAGGTATTATTTGATAATTTGGTCTTTTATTTCACTGATTTGGCAACCGGCAAATGTCATCAGGGAAACTGTTTGAATTTCCGCTTAGTAAAAAACATTAGTGCTCCATTTGGGACGACACTACATACATATACTATGCTGTTGAGTGTGTAAGTGCATAAGTACATAGTGCATGAGTGCACAGTGTCTAGTGTGCCATTTGAGTCGCAGCTGAGCTTACAGCTCCATCTGCTGTTAAAAACTAGTCTAGAGCGCCGACTGTTGTGAAAAACTTGCTTACAGAGCCACCTGCTCTTAAAAACTAGCCAAGAGCGCCCTCTGCTGTTAAAAACTAGAGTTACAGTGTAATCTGCTTTATGAGGCAATTCAGTTTTGTTGACTCAATTATGAACGTTCCATAAAAAAACTCCATGGCTGGGTCCGAAAGGAAAAAAATTTCTTCAGATTCAGCATTTCAGGGTGGTAATATAAATTCAGCTTCACTATCCTAAATTTCTGCTAGAGTTTTGAAGGCAGCATAGATACTGTATGTCCTTCACTGCCTTCGAAATCCCAAAGTCCTGTGCTTTCCATTTCTGATAAGTATATAATGCAAATAATGTGTCGAGAAACCGCTTGTGTTGTTTTGTGAGTAAATGTAAGTTTTTGATCAACTTTTTTTCATTTTGATGCTATTCTGGTGAGAAGTTTGTATGGTAGCAAGCAAATATTCCTTTAGTTATCTCCAAACCTCTCTCTATTTTGTTGTATCTGATTAAGTTGTTATGCTATCTTAGTTTTATGAGATACCTTTGTGCACAAATGCTGCCTTCAGAGTCAAAGTCAAATTTTATTGCATCAAATGTAAAGAAAAGACCAAATCTTAATTTTAAAGTTTAGCTCTTCAGTTGGCTGTAATTAAGGCTGACACCTAAATATTGCCAAAAACATCTACAGTTACCCCACCTTAATCCTGAGAAAACTGGCACACCCTCTAGATAAACACATTCTCTACAGAGGTGGAGTGAAAACAAAACAATAACCTGCAATCTAGGTTTTAGGTGCCACACAACCCAAAGAATTCATATAAATCTTGAAATTCTGACTTCGATTAAGTTATATTTGCAGCAAAGGACAACTTAAACCTCAAATCATATTTAAATAAGCGATTCAAAAAAACTGTTAGTTTGGAAAAGTCAAAACGGTTAACGATTAAAAGGAATGTTTTTGAAAAATGCTAATTCACCACTAACAGTGTAAAAAAAAGATTGCTGGTCACACATACTTAATGCTAAATTCTATGCAATATGCTTATCTACAATAATAATGAGAACATTTTATCGTATATGCTTATAATTTTATTAAAGAGAATAATACAAAAACTTACCATGCTGATTGTTTGTTTAAGGTTCAGAGCAGTGTGCAGTTCATGCAGAAGAGGTTGCTCAGATGGTATTTATCCTGTTCATACAGAAACTGTTGACACCTCCTCAGAGAACAGACACATGCAGCAGCCAATCAGATGCAAACACTTTAGACATTTTCAAAGAAACGAAACTTAAAGCATTAGTAACTGATTTCAGAGATTCTGTGATACATGACTACAAGCTGTGTTATAAGTCATGCAAAGATATTTTTGATATGAAGAATATGCTGAATTAATGGAAGACTCATGAAGAGCAAAGCATTAATTACTGTTTATTTTAACTCATTCCATAAACAAGATAATAAATAACTATCCCAACATTAACCTTTGACTTTAAGCCATATAATTACCTTAATAAGGTAAAGGAGCAAAACTATATGTTCAATTAATGGATAAAGTCATGTCTGATTGGCTATTAATTAAATGTGCCATCATAATTACATCAACATCTTGTAATAACTAATAGGGAAAATTAATCCGATATTATCCCACAATACACAGGTTGAATCCATATTTAAAATAAAACATTAGCTAATATTTTCAAAAACTATGCCTTTATGCTATGACTTTGTTGAAGCACATGACTGCTAACTGAATAATGTCCTTATTATTGATATGTTTTGAGCATATGACATGATACATTCACACAATGTTAGAGGATTGTAATCAGCCCTTTTATAGCAAGACATAGCTTCTGATCTATATTTTAAATAATAATAATTAGAAATCTATGACATAAATAAACATTTGACCCCCCTTTAACGGTTTATACCATTGTGAATGCATAATCACGCCAATCAATGCTAGGAAAAGATCAATGCTGGCAGATCTAGAACACCGCTAGACATCTGAAGTGTTCACAAAACACGTTTCTTGTAAAATAGGTGTTTATATCTGGATGTAGTCTTAAAAAAGAAAATCAACACATAATTTTTATAGTATTATTTACATTAAACTCTAAAATAGTCACTAAATATCCCTCAAAACACTGAAAACGTATGTATTTTATTAATAAATTAGAAGTATTTTAAATACATTCGTAAATTGATTCATTGAAGCCTGTATTACCAAACTACTACTAAAAAAAGTACTGCTTGTATTGTATCTTCTATAGTCACACTACTTTAATCCTGAGAAACTGGCACACGCTCTTAGATAAACATACAGAGGTGGAACGAAAACAAAACAATAATGTGGACTCTGAGCTGTCACAAGGTGCCACATGCAAACAACGAATTAATATTTAACTTAATTTATACATTTGTTTATCTATATATAGGCAGGGATGGGCAGTATTTATGATACAAGTATTTCAAATATGTATTTTAAATGTATATGTATTTAATTGGGTTGATGAAAATGAGTTAATATTTTATATCAAAACAATTTATTCATTCATTCATTTATTTCCTTGTCGGCTTAGTCCCTTTATTAATACTGGGTCGCCACAGCGGAATGAACCGCCAAGTTATCCAGCAAGTTTTTACGCAGCGGATGCCCTTCCAGCCGCAACCCATCTCTGGGAAATATCCACACACACATTTACACAAACACTCAAGCAATTTAGCCAACCCAATTCACCTGTACCACATGTCTTTGGACTGTGGTGGAAACAATATATTACTGTTTAATAAACTGGAGCGGAGCACCCGGAGGAAATGCATGCGAACGCAGGGAGAACATGCAAACTCGACACAGATACACCAACCAAGCCGAGGCTCGAACCAGCGACCCAGCGACCTTCTTGCTGTGAGGCGCCAGCACTACCTACTGCGCCACTGCTTCGCCCCTCAAAACACTTCAGTGTCTTGTATTTTTAAAATACTGTAAAATACTTGGTCAGAAATCTACATGATGACAGCCTCTGACTGATGCTTTCTCAGTTGTTTGCCAATGTTGAGATCAGAACAGAAAATTAAGCAAGTGGTCAAGGAAGGCTAATATGTAACGGCAGTATAGTGTACAGTTCGGCATCAGCATCTTTGCTTAAGGAATGAGATGGAATAAAGAATCAGTTGTTAAGAACAGGATGAGAAGCTTTAAAAACATTCTCAGTGTCAGCCTCAGGGCTGCAGGTGGAAATGCAGAGGAACACTAACCTAAAGATGGTGTGCTGGTGCTCACTTTGGGGGTAAGCTGAAACTCCTCCAGTTAAATAACAGCTGAAAAAATCTTAGGAGAATGAGTAAAATGCGCAAATAATAGTAGTTTTAGATGGATTTCTGATGTAGATGCCAAGAAAATAAGACAAACAACATAAAAATCAGTCCTACAATGGCGATTCTGGCAAGGCAATGGCGCAGTAGGTAGTGTTGTCGCCTCACAGCAAGAAGGTCACTGGTTCGAATTTCGGCTCAGTTGGCGTTTCTGTGTGGAGTTTGCATGTTCTCCCTGCCTTCGTGTGGGTTTCCTCCGGGTGCTCCGGTTTTCCCCACAGTCCAAAGACATGCGGTACAGGTGAATTGGGTAGGCTAAATTGTCCGTAGTGTATGTGTGTGTGTGGATGTTTTCCAGAGATGGGTTGCGGCTGGAAGGGCATCTGCTGCATAAAAAAAAACTTGCTGGATAAGTTGGCGGTTCATTCCGCTGTGGCGACCCCGCATTAATAAAGGGACTAAGCTGACAAGAAAATGAATGAATGAATGAATGGTGATTCCTACAATACTTCATTGGCTGTTTCAAATGCCAGTAGCTGACCTGCTGGTGCTCTTTATAGTTAATGAAGAGGAAAGATGTTAAAGTGGCACAATGCAGTTTATGAGACAAATATTTAATACTCCTAAACAGTCTGGACTCCTGGCACACGGCATCAGCAGGACGTAAATGAAGTTTATTTGCAAAAACTAATAACTCCCATTTTAGAGAAATCATGTTTTATGTTTTGCAATGAAGACAGCAACTGCAAAAAAAAAAAAAACATGATTTACGGACATGAACAGATTTTAGTAGCTTTCAGAAATCATGTTTTTAAATTGAGAAGATTTCAGTTGCAAAATAATACAAGGTTTATTTTTTTTTTAATGGTTGCTGGTTCGAGTCCCAGCTGGGCCAGTTGGCATTTCTGTGTGGAGTTTGCATGTTCTCCCCGTGTTGGTGTGGGTTTCCTCCGGGTGCTCCAGTCTCCCACACAGTCCAAAGACATGCGCTGGGTAAATTGAACAAACTAAATTGGCTGTAGTGTATGAGTGTGTGTGAATGTGAGAGTGTATAGGTGTTTCCAAGTACTGGTTGGCGGCTGGACGGCATCCGCTGTGTAAAACCTATGCTGGAATAGTTCATTCCACTGGCGACCCCTGACGAATAAGGGACTAAGCCAAAGGAAAATCAATAAATGAATGAATGAATGAATGAAAATAAAAATAACCTCTTAATATATCACCGTTATAAAATATAAGATTGCTAAGAGATGGTTGCAATTTTACTGGCCACATAATGGATGGAAACACAAAAGAAATATAGGACTATTTTCCAACTGAATTTCTGCATTACATGGCTTTTACAGTGATTAAAAAGATCTTCAACACAGGACTTTCTGGATGAAACTTGTATCAAATTTATACTAAAGTGAAAGAGAAACAAAAGTTTATGAATACCTATTCATGTACAGAGGTGAATGAGGTTCATTTTGAATTCTGTATTAACTATTTAGTTGCTTATGCAGCAATTCACTAATAAATGGTTTAGTTCTCCATGAGTCATACAATAACTCTGAATTTGTATGTTACCAATAATACACCCGTAATAAATAAACAAACAGTACCATTTGTAATTGTGTTGCAGAGTTTATTCATTTTTTTTGTTGTCTTTTTGGTAGGTTTGGGTGAAGGGGACAGGGTTTTTACCTCAGCTGGGCCCCAAGCCAGCTGAAACCAAGTATTGCAGAAGCCAAAACGTTTCAATTTTTGACACTGCACATACAATAGGCTTCTCTCTATCTGAATTTAACCATGGTAATCAATTTGAGACTTTACTGCTTCGTTGACTTGAGGGTCCGACAAAAATAATCCGGCTTCACACTAGTTAGGACTCTAATTGTATAAATGCATCCATAATAGTAGATTTAAAATTTCACATACAAGGGTTCGACAAAAAAAAACAACTCAGACTTCATACCAGTTCTGGGCTTTGCGTATCGAGACGTGGTCATAAACAGTAGGCTTTATAGACTTGAGGGTTCGGCAAAAAACGTCAGGCTTCACACCAGTTCTGGGTTCTGCTTGTATAGATGCGATCATAATAGTAGATTTGAGACTTCATAGAGGAGGGTTCGACGGAAAAACATCAGGCTTCACACCAGTTCTGGGCTCTGCGTATCGAGACGTGGTCATAACAGTAGGCTTCATAGACTTGAGGATTCGGCAAAAACGTCAGGCTTCACACCAGTTCTGGGCTCTGTGTATATAGATGCGATCATAATAGTAGACTTGAGACTTTGTAGACTTGATAGACTCTGCGTATATAGATGCGTTCATATTAGTAGACTTGAGACTTCGTAGACTTCACTCTGCGTATATAGATGTGATAATAGTAGAATTGAGACTTCGTAGGTTTATAGACTTAAGAATTCAACAAAAATCATCAGGCTTCACATCGGTCTGACTTCTGCTTATTTAGATGTGATCATGATAGTAGACTTGACTCTTCGTATCTTCCAAGACTTGAAGGTTCAACTTAAACATCATCTTCGCAGCAGTCAGGCCTCTGCGCATCTGGACACCAGCGCAAGACAAAGAGGAACTCATGCAAATGCTGAGGTTCCCCTTTGAATGGCGCTGGGCCAGATGTCCTCGCCCCTGGCAGCAAGGATTTACATGACCACCACGTCCTTCATGATGCTATGGAACAAACAATACAATCATTCAGAAACGGGGAGAGCAAATGGTGTCAAATATCAACTGCATGAAGATTTACAAGCAATATGCATGACTAAAATATGTAAGATTTTAATAAATACATTAGCATCCACATCCACACAAGCAAACAAGATCATTCTGTGAGTGTGAGAATGATCCAGCATTTCCACTGGCTCTATATATATATATATATATATATATATATATATATATATATATATATATATATATATATATATATATATATATAAAATAGTTCTTTTAAATAGTTTATATTCTTAAACGGATTTTAACATTGTTCTTGTGTGTCATTATTGTTATAGATGTGTTGTGGATTTAGTAACCACTTATGCCAGTGCAAATCCTCTTCGGGCAGTAAAAACTTACTGTCAGGAATTGACAAGCAGGGAAAACTAAAAAAAATAAAATAAAATAAAATAAATTCCTCCGTGTTCCACTTATTAGTTACTGAAATTCAAGAACGTTGTGGGGTTAAACCGAAAATGGAACCCACGTAATTTACCTCAACACATCAGCTTGTTTGTGACCAGTGTTAGGGAGGTTACTTTGGAAATGTAATAGATTACAGATTACAAATTATCCTATTTAAAATGTAATAAGTTACACTACTTTTCGATTACAAAAGTAATGTAACTAATTACTTTTGATTACTTTTAAGTGTTTAATGGACATTTTCAACTAAATCATTTTCAAGCATTTAAACCGAGGTCATGTTCCCCGCGGGATTTAAGCCTGTGGGAGCGCCGCAAATCAAAAGCATCAGAATACAGCTTTAATAAATGAAGGCATCGTGCACATCAAAAACAAGCAAAGCAACAGATTAATATTATTCAACATATCCCAGATTTAAAAAAAAAACATTTTTAGATGTAACCCCATTTGTAATCTTTAACATTTTCACAAGTAACTGTAATTTAATTACACTTTTTTTTTTCTTAGTAGCTGTAACAAATTACAGTTACTTTTATTTTGTAATTAAATTACGTAACGCCATTACATGTAACTAACACTGTTTGTGACCTTAATCGTTTTATTACCTAGCCATTACGTACATGACCATTTGTGTACTTTATATTGCATATCAGCAGAATGAGCTGTAAAACTTTCCACTCACGTTAGCATATCCATACTGTGCTCTATTTAGTAATCTCTATGTTCTCATTATGGGTTTATTGAATTTGAATTATTTGACATAACATTGTTTCTAATAAATTCACTTTTGTTACTCACAATATCTATAAAAAAAAATAAAAAATGAAAATGAAAAAAAACAAAGCTGTATACTCACATGATCATTCAAGGTTTAAAGGTGTCTCCCGTAGAAGAACCACCACAGACCTGTTAAGATGATGCAGTTTCTAGTTTACAAAGTGACAAATCACCAAAATAAAATTTTGCATTATAAAATGATTTAATTTTCATAAACACTTCAAGTACACATGTTTTATCTGCATAACAATCATTAAAATGTCGTACCTTGTTGATCTTGCAGCAGAAGGCTTCAGTCACGAAAAGGACCTATCGATGTTTCCCTCTATTATTTATACTTGTACGCAGCACACCACCACCAGCTGACCTGCAAACAGCCTTGCCCTCATTTCCAGAAGTTTCTCTATCTCAGTAAGTGCCCATCCCTATCCAGGAAGTGTTTGTTATGGTTTCCTGATAAATGAAACAGCTTTTCTGTCTGTTTGTTTTTAAACATAAACAGATCTCACACACTTTTGCTAAGACAGCACAGCTTTCTGACAAATTAATCATTTTGAATTGTTTGACAATATTGTAAATAGTTGCTGGTTGAAATCATTTCAAAGCCATGGTTTAAAAATTCACAGAACATTTAAAATGAGCTGAATCAAATCAATTCTTTTTTGGGGGTGACAACTTATTTTTTTATACTCAATCTACTTAAATTTGTAAAAAAATAAAATTACGTTAACATAATCAATTTGTGTTTGGACAACATAAAGAAATTGTGTGGAACCCAGTATTTTTGTTCAGTGTACAAATAAAAACAGTCCAAAAATGTTCCTCAAAAACCACAAAACAATTATTTAATTCAAGCCAGGCCAGTTGGTGATAAGATTTCATAAAGCTCCATCTGGACACAAACACAGCTCTACACACTCACCGGCCACTTTATTAGGTACACCTTACCAGGTTGGACTTCTTTTGTCTTATGAACTGCCTGAATCCTTCGTGGCATAGATGTAACAAGGTACTGGAAATATTCCTCAGAGATTTTGGTCCATATTGACATGATAGCATCACGCAGTTGCTGCAGATTTGCCGGCTGCACATCCATGATGCAAATCTCTAAGGTGCTCTATTGGCTATCAGCTGGAACCAGTCTGGCCATTCTCCTCTAACCTCTGCCATCAACAAGGCATTTGCGCCCACAGAACTGGCGCTCACTGGATATTTTCTCTTTTACAGACCATTCTCTGTAAACCCTAGAGATGGTTGCGCATGAAAATCCCAGTAGATCTGCAGTTTTAAAATACTCAGATCAGCCCATCTGGCACCAACCATGCCATGTTCTAAGTAAACGACCTTTCTTTCCCATTCTGATGCTTGGTTTGAACAGCAGCAGATCGTCTTGACCATGTCTACATGCATAAATGCATTGAGTTGCTGCCATGTGATTTTCTGATTAGAAATTTGCCTTAACGAGTAGTTGGAAAGGTGTACCTAATAAAGTGGCCGGGGAGTGTAGTTTGCCATTGTTGCTTTGTTTGTCAAATACTTGAAGACTGTAAAAACACATTACCCATTCTTAAATTAAGATAGTCATTAATCATTAACTACACCATCAAACAGGGCCATATTGCACACCTTAAATATATAAATATATATATATACATATATATAAATATATATATAAATATATATATATATATATATATATATATATATATATATATATATATATATATATATATATATATAAATATATATATATATATATATATATATATATATTAAACATAAGAAAATATAATATATTATATTTTTATAGAATGGAAGTCAGTGGGATATTGACTTATTTGGATTCCACATTCAAAGTATATTCCTTAATGCTCGATGCAGAAATACACACAGCTTAAGAAACATCTGAGAATGAAAAAAAAAACATAGCAAAAAATCATTCACTTCAGACATTCACTTCAGTTTCAATGTTTTGCAATTTTTATTGATGATTTTGTTTTTTTGGGAAAAGTTGCACTCAGCCTTTAAAAATAAACAAAAATGAACAGGTTGTTTTACAACAGGTCATCCCCATAACCTGCTAACCAAGCAACAGACAACCAGAAGCCGACCAACGGGAAAAGGGGTTGGGTGTCGGCTTTTGGTAGTTTTTGTTTTTGTCGGTTGCTTCTAGTTTTTCTGGTGCTTCATCAGCGGGTCATGGACCTGGCGCTGTACACTGCAGGTCCACTGAACCCCGGCCAGACATCCAGGGAATGTGCTAGAACAGGGCAGCGGACACGAGTGCCCAAATCCCTTGGCAGATTGGTTCTCCTCATCTCCTCTTTAAAAACTAAACAAGAAAATACTTCATTAATATAAAACCTCAGAAATAATCTATTTACTCGTTATTTAAAGGGAAAACTACTTACAAAATCATAAACGCAAGCATGGGCACGAGGCCAAAGAGATCCTTGGGCAGCGTGAAGTCTCAACTCGAGTGCTGTCATCTGTGGCATCTACATCGAAACAAAGAGACAAATAACATTATTATCATTGATTACTGACAGGCTAAGCTGCATACGCAGTTAAAATCACAACTATGTGCATGTATGATCACGGACGATGAAGAATGTGTTTCTCCTGCCAACCAGGAAGTGTTCAAATGAGCTTTAGTTTAATGCAGACTATAATAAAAACTTTCATTTCTATATTTCTTGTCATTAAACAGAACATTTTCAGTATTTTGTGATTTTTATATATATATATATATATATATATATATATATATATATATATATATATATATATATATATATATATATATATATATATAAATGTGTAGAGAATCAATCAAACATGTCACACAACAGGGCTGGAGAGGGACTCCTTTTCAGCCCTGGAGTTTCAAGCCTAGACCGGCCCACCTCAGTTCACGACTGACTTTATTAAAATAACGTCATTTCCAATTCAGTTTCTAATGACACTATCACATATTTTTCAAGGAAAAGGCTGCTTTAGAACTTCAAATGTTTTTCATAAATATAAGAACATTAAAGAGTAGCTAAATCTCCAACACTCTTTAAAACATCACAATGTCCTTTCCTGCAATATCTGAATAACGTTATATACTCTGTGCAAAATTATTTATAGATATCCAGTCTTTTAACGGCGGTCACACAAATTTTTTTTTTTTAAATAAAATATGTACACCTATATAAGTTACCCAAACAGTATTATATGTCTTAAAACAAAAGAAGAACATTCGAAGAGGTTCGTACACAGTTTGGCGGCGTCGTAACGCAAAGTACTGACCACTGGACCACAATGGCGCTGTAATGCTGGGGCGTTTGGAAGCAAACACAAGTTCTGCACTTGTTACATTCTATTGATGGCTTAATCTTTTTCGCCCCTTTTTAAATTTCTGATCAAGTTATGGCAGATTTATTAATGTAGTGAATCATTTGATTTTCATCGAGCAGGTGTAATATTCATTAATATTAATTATTCGAATTCTTAAGGTGCCGCTGTCTGGGGTCGAATGATGGTTACGTCATCAATAACCTGCAGGCTGCAATTTGCTCACGGGGCTGCCAGAAAATAATTAAAAAGAGCGGAGCTGCGGCAAAATAATTAATAAAAAGAGTGAGGCTATGATCAAATAAATACATAAATAAAAAAGTGCGTATTCTGCCCTTCCTCCAGCTTAACGTTAGCCAATCTGGGCCCATCACACAAGCACAGCTTCCTCATTTTATACCCACAGGAAGTGCCATTTTTATAAAAAAAAAAAAATGTTACTGTAGTAACTTTTAAAAAGTAAAAACAGTCTTGATTACTCACCCGAGTGCACACTAGACCACAGCATACAAGAAGATCATCTCCGCTCCGTCTCAGACAAGAGTCTGCAGGATAGAAAGGACCGATCCCTGCTTCCTCTCGCTTAAATACTCTGCAGAATTTCCTAAAAAAAACTCCTCCTCCTCATCATCACTCTGGGTTTCTTAGCACAGCGTAAACTACGGATGGTAGTGACTTCATTTAAAGGGATATAGTTCACTTAAATAACATAAAATTAATTCTATTAATAAGCTTACCCTCATTCCATCCAGATACAGCTTATTTTCAGAAATGTGACTTTTGTGTCTCACAATTTTAGCTTACAAGCTCACTATTGCTTGTTTATCATTGAGTTTATATATCATTCTGAGATAAAAAATAAAAAAATACATCAAATTGTTTAAAATCTAAATTCTGAGAACAAGTTAGTTTCACAGTTCAGAATTCTTTCTCACAGAAATCTGTTTTTATCTCCTACTTCTGCCTTTTCCCCCATTCAATCTGTCTGTTTATGTCCTAGAAATGCCTTCTTACATTTCACTTTAGGCAGATTGCATTGCAAACGACTGATGCCAGCTGTAATTTACACTTGATCTCCCTCTCAGATGTGGATGTGTTCTGGAATCACATCCACACCCAAATCAAATCATGACTAATAAGAGAGAAATGCACACACTATGAGAGTTCCTGAGGTAACAAGGTTTATAAACTGTGGGTAAGTTATGCTTGTAAATTTTGCCAGTAATACTGTAAAAATCGCTAGTTATACTATCAAATTTACACGCGCACTAAATTAATGAATGTAATTATGTAAAACTACAGCACAATTGTAATTGTTGTTTTTTTTTTCTTTGTTTTTTGTTCACTTAAACATTGTGTTTTTAAGGAGCATGGTTATCAGCAATGGTAATAACAGAATTCTTACACATTAACTGATGACGGTATGAAACAAATGAAAGAAATCCAAATAATATATATATATATGCAAACATATACAGAAACCTGTCAGTACAAAAGCATGAAAGGGGAAAAAAAGATATACAAAATGTCAGAGAAAAAAGTAAATCACATAGCTCACCATCACACAACTCCAATCTGTTCATCAAGTTTGCAGATGACATGACTGTTGTCATCAACAAAAGCGATGAGAAAAACTACAGAAGCGAGGTGAACCGTCTAGCCGAGTGGTGCAGAGACAAGTCTCTTTTTGAATGTGGAGAAGACGAAGGAGATTGTTGTTGACTTCAGGAAAGTGCACACTCTGCATGCTCCCCTGACCATCAACGGTGAATCTGTAGAGCAGATTAGCTGCTCACTAGATTTGAGGTCAAACACTGTACGACTCCAATGCATTGATATTGAACAAAAACATGGTAAAGCCACACAACGCAATACTAGGAACTGTTACAACAAATATTCTTTTTATTATAACAGTTCAACTCCCTCTGATTTATAAACGTTTCGATTGCTGTTGTTTAGTTTGAGATGACTGAAGTAGTTAATTCTAGGTGCCATCTGCTGGATAGATGCATTAATGCAATTTAAATTAAAAACAACTTGAGAAATTCAGGCATTTTAAAGTCATTGAAAAATATATAAAGGTAAACGTGACACCTGAATTTAAATGGAGTTCATTGGGGAAAGAAAATGCCAATATTACTTAATCTCCAATTACAAGCACATGATGCCATACTTGCCCTGTTTACTATTGCACTGTAAAATGCTGGGTTCCACACAATCGATTTGTGTTGGGACAACATGAAGGAATTAAGTTCACTTAGTTTAGTAACTTAGTTTACAAATTAAAGTGCATTAAACAAAAAAACTGTTGTGTTGTTTTCAGCTCATTTAAACATGACAAATTATCCTTTGTAAACATTTATTAATCACTCCTATATCAGTAAATTTGTGCAATTCTATTTATTTCATCAGCATAGATCAGAGGTGCCCAAATTAGGGCCCGTGGGGCAAAGCTGGCCACTGAAAACCTTTAATTTGGCCCGTCATCCCATCTGAAAACAGAGGGAGAAATTTTGGGCACTACAAAAAATACATCCGAGTTAGCGAGATCACAAACCTCAGTTTACGATGGGGCATGGCCAGAGGCGCTGTAATGTTATAACAAAGGCTTTCTGGTTGTGTGGAGCTGATCTGCAAATCACAGCTTATTATGTTAGATGACCAATCAGAGCCGGGTCTTCAGAGTAACAAGGAAATATGACAGTTGTGTTTATGTTAGCTGAGTATATAATCAAAGTAAGATATATAAAAATAACATGATTTTTTACAAATGAAGCATAAGCAAGCACACATTATTTTGCACTCATAAACACAACCAAGCCTTACAATAACACTTTGGACCACCCCTATAATGTAATAAAGGTTGATATATTTACCTTAGGCCCACGGCTCTCAATGATATTTGGTTTTTGGCCGAAAAAATTTTGGGCACCCGTGGCATAGATAATCTAGTTTGGTTTTGTCCAGCATGTCTGTTAAAAATCAGCAAATGTTTCATGTTAATATTACTTTCAGCAAGGATCTATTAAAAGTTAAGGGTAAAAAAAAACCTTTAATATTATTATTAGATTTTTTTTATTTGTTTACTATTGCACTGTAATAAATGCTGGGTTGCACACAATCGATTTGTGTTGGGATAACATAAAGGAATTAAGTTCACTTATTAGTTTACAAATTTAATTAGATTAAACAGAAATAATTAAGTTGTGTTGCTTTCAGCTCATTTAAAACAGGTAGTTTAAACAGCAAAAGTCATTTTAGAGTGTGATTATACAAAGGCATTTTTTTACACATTTGTAATTTTTACTTTTTTTTTTTTAATGAATTTAAATTTTTACGAGCCTTGCTTTGCGACCATGCAAGCCAATGGCTACCGTTAACAAAAAATCTTCAAAATATCTTTTGTATTCAAAAGAAGGAAAAAAAACTTGCAATAAACTTCTAAAAAAAAAAAAAACGTGATCAAGTAAACCCTCATTTTTGTGTGAACTATCCGCTTTAGGTCCAAAACAGATTCCACACAAACAGGTCATGATTATCTTTTATTCTAAAACAATATCATACATATAATACACAAACAAATTTATAATGATATTAGGGTAAAATAGATTGTATCTGTTACACATAAGTTTAAGAAAGCAAACCATTTCAACCAGACATGGAATTCATCGATGACGTTAAGTCTGCATTCAGAAGTCACATTCAATCACCAATAATGATAAGCTCAAGAAACTCGCCCGAGCGGAACGTTTTGGACATAAAACACGTCAATTGTAACTTTAAATCATAAATGAAAAGAATTTCATTGCGTCGCCGTGGCTAAAGGACATCCCGTTCCCTTTGACCCCTTCCTACATTAAAACCTGTGTTCTGGGTCACTCAAACATTTGCCACAAACCACAACGGATTGAGAGGGAAGCAAACCTATAAAAAGAAAGTGAACCTTTTCATGCCATTCATGCCATGTGCTGCTGATGTTGGAAACTGAGATCCAGAATGAAGTTAACTCATGCAGATAATGTTTAGAAGGACCACGAGACTCTACAGCGGATAACGCAACGTAACAGACTTTACAACATTGCATATCTAGTAGGATTGATGGAAATGAATGGCTTTGATTCGCCAGTCGACTCCACATGTTGTGAATGAAATATTACTGACCTCCAGTGAGCTTAACGACAATCTCCTTAACACAAATTTCCAGCAAAACAATCCAATAGCAAAACCAATAACTCACTGATCAAACACTCCAGTGTTTCTGGTTTTGCTTGACGCCCTCCTGAAAAACTGAAAATGCAGCAAAATTATTTTTTAAAAAGCTGTTTTTGTCTGAACGAAATAAAATAAAAAAAAACAGATAAACGTGGGCAAAAGAGTGTGTTGTAGAAAAGAGCGCAGAGTTTTTGATGGTTTTTCTCCAGCTTCCCGCTGTGCCACACACACACACACACTTAATTCAATTCTAAGAGGAGTCTCTAGCTTTTCCATTGGTTTATACGCACCATCTAGGACCCTAAAAGGCACACACTAGCGTTTGGAGAGCTCATTTGATAACCAGTCCAGTCCTTCATAGAGTCCAGTGCCCTGTGTTGCGCAGGTTGCTTGAACATACCACTGCAAGAAGCCCAGACAGAAAACATCAGACAAAACGTACAGCTATATATATATACATATATATATATATATATATATATGTGTGTGTGTGTGTGTGTGTGTGTGTTTATATATATATATATATATATATATATATATATATATATATATATATATATATATATATATATATATATATATATATATATATATATATATATATATATATATATATTTAATATGTTTCATGAAAATCGTACATACATTTAAATATCTATGTAACAATATCTAACTTATAGTTTGGATGCTATCCAGCATGAATATTTATAAATAGTTTTTAACACCACGTAATAATAATAATTCTTGCACATATAACAACAACAGTCAGAATGATAGATTTATTTCTGGTGAATCATGTGAGATTAACATGTAATGGCTGCTGAAAATACTTATAATCATATAAATTAATATTTTTTAATAGAAAATATTTCAAATGTAATAATAATAACACTAAAATTAATAATTCACAATTCTATTGGTTTCGTTTATTTAATAAATAAGGAAATGCAGCCTTGGTAGATGTAAGAGAAATCTTTCAAAATAAATTAACAATCCCACCATGATTTTTTAAATGTATACAAAGAGGGCGAATTAGGGGTGTGCAATATTATCGTAGTTGTTTTGACAATGTGCAAACTGGCACCATCAAATGTGTTGCTCAATTTGTTCAAAACAATAATGCAAAAGCATTTCAGAACCATTTGTCATATGATTAGCATATTTAAACGTAGTTAGCATGACCCTACAATTAAGGTTATGATTATGAAATAAAAATATATCCCTGTATGTGGTTTTTTGTTATTCTTAAGAAATCACATATCTACAAAAACATAACAAGCAAGAGTGCCATTTTCTCAAATACTTTCTTATACAACAATACAATAAACAAGCAAACATGTTGAGCAAGACTGATTACTTATCAACTGACAGTTTCAATCATGTGCTCGGATCATTTAATAAAACAGGGAATTACTCATGACCTCATGAGGTTTAGTGTCATCACTCTGCCACAGGCCTAAACAAGCCAGAAAATCAAAACACAAAAAAATAAAACAAAACTCTCTGGATATGAAGTTTAATTATTTTTATAAAAAAATATTTGGTAGGTGATTAGGTTGATACTGTGTATAGACTTTAAGAATTTTAAATAAATCAAGAATTTTTTGTAAATACTGCATGGCACGGTAGCTCAGTGGTTAGCACTGTCGCATCACAGCAAGAAGGTTACTGGTTCGAGTCTCAGATTGACCAGTTGGCATTTCTGTGTGGAGTTTGCATGTTCTCCGTGTTAGCGTGGGTTTCCTTTCAGGTGCTCTGATTTCCCCTACAGTGCAAAGACATGCATTGGATGAACTTAATTGGCCGTAGTGTATGAATGTTTCCTGATATTAGGTTACGACTGGACGGGCATCCGCTGCATAAAACATATGCTGGAACAGTCGGCGGTTCATTCCGTTGTGTCGACCCCTGATAAATAAGGGACTAAGCCGAAGGAAAACGTATGAATAAATTAATAGAATATTGCACACCCCCAGTATATACATTAAAATAACATCCCTCAAGCCTTATGACATTTAATCAAGTATTAGTGTTAGTGTGTTGTATGCGTGTACCGTTCTGCTGCGTAGGCTCTGCAGGCCGAGTTTGTCTGTGAGTTCACTGACAGCCATGGCGTTAGGCAGATCCTGTTTGTTTGCAAAAACCAGAAGCACGGCGTCCCTCAGTTCATCTTCCTGCAACTGCACATATGCACAGGAAAAGACGTAGATGAGGCAACTTAACCACATTAATCACACAAACAAACATCCGTATCCACTGTACGGGGTTGCTGGAAGTGGGACGTTCACAATGATAAATGTTTACCATTTTAGAAAGCTCCTCTGCAGATTCTGCTACTCTCTCTCTGTCATTGCTGTCCACTACAAAGATTAAACCCTGAGAACAGACAAACAAACCATTTAGACTTAGAGTTAAAAAGCAGGATATGATTAGCTTAACATAGCACATTTGTGTCTCTTAATCGAGATCCTACCTGTGTGTTCTGAAAATAGTGTCTCCACAGGGGACGA
The DNA here is from genome assembly GCF_052040795.2 of Danio rerio. NCBI lineage: Eukaryota > Metazoa > Chordata > Actinopteri > Cypriniformes > Danionidae > Danio > Danio rerio. The sequence continues at coordinate 8,742,848 of NC_141038.1, read as the reverse complement.
ATCTTGTCCTGACCGCCGACGTCCCACACAGTGAAGCAGATGTTCTTGTATTCAACAGTCTCTACATTAAAACCTGCCCAATAAAAATATAGTATTTTAACATACAACATTCAACAGTGAAACAGTTCTGCTTTTTTATGAAACACTGGCTGAAAACTTAAGTGGTGTAAGACAGGACAGTCAAGCAATCAAAGAAACCACAAGTATGATGACAAGTTGATTGTGACATATTCTTAAGATAATACAGTCCTATAAGGCCCTTTTTATGAGTTTGCAAGTGTCAGCTAGGTCAACCAATAAACTTTCAGTATAAAATTACAAAGATGTTTTATTACACAAGTTACAAATGCCTTTATTTAAGCTAAAGCAAAAATCACACTCTTTTTGTGCATCTCTTTTAAATGCAAATGAGCAGCTACCACCCACCCCCTTTCCAGAAAAGGGCGGAGCCTTTACAGCTCATGTCTCGTTTACTCAGGCAAACAGGAAACAAAACAATGGCCTCCATTTTAATGTTTTGTCTATTTTAACTAAATAGTACAATAAATAATATCAAAAAACACAAAATAAAAATGTGCTGATGTAAACAAAAACAATTGGTAATACTGAGCTTGTAATTTTTCCAAGAGTTAGCCTACTGAATTATTCACCCAAGGTATTATTCACTCAAAAATGTCAATTCTATTTTCATGAACTATGTTGCATAATAAAATTTCAAACCCAAAATTGAGCCTTTACAGCTCATGTCTCGTTAACCCAGAAAAACAACAACAACAAAAAAAACAATATGCATTTGAATGTTTTGTCTATTTAAACTGGGGATGTAACGATACAGCTTAATATCAAAAAACGCAAAATAAAAATGTGCTGATGTAAACAAAACACTTTTTTTTTCCTCAAGAGTTACCCTACTGAATTATTCACCCAAGGTATTATTCACCCAAAAATGTCCATTCTGTCTTTATGTACTATGTTGCATAATGAAATTTTAAGCCGAAAATTCTTATGTGAGCAGACATGCTTGGGATTTGTTTACTACAGAGAGAAACTTTTTTTAACCACTTTTAAGAAATAACAATAATAATACTAATACTCAACTTATTCATAGCATATAACATTGAGTTAATAACATATCGCTGATTCAGTATCAAGATATGTTTCAAATCGTAACCTGAAGGTATCGTTACACCCCCATTTTTCAAAACTACGATTTGAGTGCACAGAAAAAAAAGCACACCGAAAAATTGACTGCCTTTGTTTAAGCTAAACCAAAAATCACACCCTTTTTGTGCATCTCTTTAAATGCAAATGAGCTGATACAACCCACCCCCTTTCCAAGAAAGGGTGAAGTCTTTACAGCTCGCTTGCTCAGGCAAACAGCCAAACAAAACAACGGTATGCATTTTAATGTTTTGTCAATTTTACTTAGGGATGTAACGATACATCATAATATTGAAAATCACGAAATAAAAATGTGCTGACATCAACTAAATGGTTCACAATAGTGTTGTTGTTTTCTTGCCAAAAGTTAGCTTACTGAACAGGGCTCGAAATTAACCTTTTTGCTTGGTAGCACCGGTGCTCCTAACTTTAAAAATGTAGGCGCATCAGCCAAAATTTAGTCGCACCCACCAATTATGAGCACCGTTACTACAAGTTTTGTACAAACATATTTATTGTATTTGAAAGCAACACTAAACAAACTAACAAGCAAAAAAAAAAAATATATATATATATATAAATGCAAGCGTGAGGAAAATATGTCTCAACGAAATCCCGTTATCACAAGAAAATAGATTTTTATAACAGAACTGAGTGAGCAAAAGATACACGGAGCGCACACTGGCCCTGCACGCACTGCTTAAATGAATCTGTTAACGGTATAACTGTGCTGTTCTCACAAGTGCTGTCAGATATTGCACTAATGCTTTTGACACATATTCTAGCTTATTATGTGCATACATGATAATAGCAATAGCGGTTTATTTTTATGAGTAGCGATATTAGTTTACTCAATGCAAGCCCGTTCGCGATGGTGTACGTGGTGTTCAATTTGACATATAACTGTCCCTTGCATGGCGGACAGCATCTGGCAATTATATGAAGGATTAAACAGAAGCTCTCGTGCTAGATGTGGCAAACAGTTACCTGAAAACTCCATCCCACAGACTTTTTATAGCCAATGGAAGTCTTCTACTCTTGGAAAAGTGTAGATAGTGGATTAACATTTAGCACATGATCACTACTAAGATGTTTCAGTATTTATAACTTTAGATGTCATGGTTTCTAAAACAAAATCTGTCTGTGTTATCTTCATTCTCCTCTTCAGCGCTTTACAATTTTTCGCGGTAGTAGCTCTCTCTCTGTCACCCAAGCCAGAAGCGCTGACTGAGTGATTGACAGCTGATATTAACCAATCATTCGCGTTCAGTGCTAGAGCAGTGGGCCAATAAGAAGAGCGTGAAGGCGGGGCACGCATTACGGACTTGGATTTGTTTACTGCAGCAAGTTAACATGACAACAGTTTTAAACCATTCCCGAGCGCTGCGTTTCGCGTTGCAAGTGCAGAGATGCATTCTGCGTGAATGTCTCCCGAATCCGCGCATGTGGTGAACATTTTACAGTAAAAACTGGTCGCACATAACAATTTTAAGCACTCGCAGAAATGCTCCCAAATATATTTTAAGGTCGCATAGATAAAATTTCGGGCGCATATGCGACCAAAATGGTCGCAATTTCGAGCCCTGCTGAATATATAAAGGTATAATACAAACAAAAATGTCAATTTTGTCTTCATGTATCCTTTTGCCTAACGACATTTCATGACCAAAAAATTGCATGTGCGGTTTGTTTACTACAGAGAGAGAGAACTTTTTTTTATTTTAACTTTGTTTGAGAAATAATAATAATATTCAATCTTTTTTTATAGAATATATCATATCGCTGTTTCAATATGGAGATACTTTTAAAATCATGACTTGAGGGGTTCATTACACCTCTATATTTTTAAATCTTAAAATATGATTTACTGAGTGCACAGACAAAGCACACACAGAAACATCAACTCTCAGATGGCACATTACGCAAGTATTAAACTAGCTTCTCATTCACATCAACTGGCAAATACACACAAGGTCAAAACACACAGGTTCAGATAGAGAAGAGATCAAATTTATCAGTACATCCCATCTATCTGTAGACGTGAAGACAACACACTATTAATGCAAATCCATCTAGGGCTGCACAATATATCTATATATCTTCGATACTGCAATGTGCACAAGTCACATCACAAGAAATGCAATGTTCAGTCTGAATTAAAGTTGACCAGGAGCTACAGAATTGCATTCAATTACTGTATTTATAGGGAATTTATACAAAAATAATTCTTAGACTTTTGTCTCATTTCTAGTCCAAATATCTACATTTCAAAGCAAAAATGAATTAATTATTGCACTTACTCCACTGGCAGATAATTTAGCCTGTTTTAAGTTAATATCTCTAATATTCAAAACAATATCTGTACTGTTTAGATATTTGGACTGGTAAAGACAAGCATTTTTTGCATTGTCATTATTTAATGTACCTGAATACTGTTAAGACTGATCCAGAAAACGGTCAAACACTGCTATTCAAATTATCTTGTGAAACTGTATTCATAATATTGCAATATTTAAAATCGCAGAAAAATAAAATATCGTAAAGTCAAATTTTCCAATATCGTGCAGTCCTAAATTCAACCCCAAATATTAAAATTCAAGATATAGTGTTGTGCAAATTCCTTGACCAAACCTCAAGCCTACAAATGAAGCATTTCATAAGAGGCTTCCTAAAAGTGCTTGCTGATAAAGAAAGTATCTTGACTCAAATAGCAACATTGCAGATTAAACAGAAGTTGAAAGCATAACAGAAACCTCTTAAAGGAAGACAGAAGCAAAAGAATTTCATGAAGAAGTTCCCAGTGGATGACAGATTACTCATATGACCATTGCTCAAAAAACAAGACAATGGCCTCAATCTACCCATGAGAACTGCTTTGAGGTCATAAAGTCAAATTCTATGGTGTCACATGAACAACAGTCCTGTCCTCTTACCTATTGTTGGAATTGTGGTCACGATTTCGCCAAGTTTCAGTTTGTACAATATTGTGGTTTTCCCTGCAGCATCCAGACCCACTGTAAAACAACAATGTATATGATGGGAACGAGGTTTCTTCCAACTTTATAAAACAGAAAATGACAGTCACAAATCTTTAATTTCATTAATGGAACTAAATGTTACAATTCTAATAAATATACTGGAATATAATGAGGAATATGTAGTAACGCCATTTTAACATATTGCTTTATGCTTTAATAAGCTCCAGTTTAACATTGACTATGAGACTAAAACACTGAAAAGCGTAACTTTGATTAGAAGCCCATACTGTAGAGCAGGGGGTGTCAAACTCAGTTCCTGGAGGGCCGCAGACTTTTACAAACTTACCTGTAGGTCTCAAACAAGCCTGAAGGACTCAATTGGTTGGATCAGATGTGTTTCATTAGGGTTAAAACTAAACTGTGCAGAAATGCGAGTTTGACACCTGTGCTGTACAGATACATAGGCATGGGACGATAGCCGTTTTTTCAAGGTATACTGCGGTTTGGAAAAGTGAAGGTTTTATAAACGAAAAAATGTTCAGTAATACTATTCCCAAGGTATATATAAGGCCAACTTACAAGGTATTTTAGGCCAACAGTATCTTCAGCTGAAAAATTATCCAAAGATGCTGTTTTAAATTGTAAAGAAATCTGTGTTTTTGAAACTAATGAAGACGGCAGAAGTCAGAAGTGAACGTTAACTGTTCCAAAATATTATAAATCTTTAAAAATAATAATAATAATAATAATTTTTTAAAGGAGAAAATTTTTTGTTTGTTTTTTTTAACCAGACATTTAAAAAGAACATATTTTAAAGCAGTAATCACAATACTGTGATATTTTTATACAAGGTTATCATACTGTCAGAATCTTGTAGCCCATGCCTACATATACAGTATTTACAATATTTCTGAAAAATATATTAACTCGCATATAGAGAGATACACAGTGATGACTTTCGCTCAAATCAAAAGCTCTAAAACTCGAATTTTATTAATATTTCTGGATTAATACATTTAAAAATTTGTCAAAAATAAAAAACATTTAGGGAAGCTAAAAAGCTAATTATTCCATAAACGTGATGTCTTGAGAACTGAATATTTTATTGATAAATTATATCTTGTAAATATAATACATTAAAATATGTACAATGTCAAAATGAAGGTGGTTTTTACGACGAATACAAGTAATACATGTCATATGATACATTTGATGGTCAAATAAATGACATAATAAACGATATACTATACACAACACTAAAGTAAACTGCATTATATATACACTACACTTCGATATAATTCTCCAAAACAGTCAAAACTGTTTATTGTTTATAAACTGACAGAAATATTGATCATAATCACTTTATTTTAAGCATTTGACATCATATTTCAAACACTTCAATAGTACAATACATGACAATTTCAGTTTGCTGTACTTTAAATATTGTTTAATTTAAACGAGAGGAGACAGCTGCAGTTTTCTGTTTAATTTGCCAATTTCTGCGATATGACTCAATTGCGAAAGTTGGCTAACGCCGCTAGCTAATTAGCTTAAGCTAGCATTAGACTCAACACTCACCCATGAGAATTCTCATCTGTTTCTTTCCAAACAGCCTGCTAAAGAGCGACGAGATGGTCAGACCCATGGCGAAGCACACTAATCACCTAAAACTACGAGGTTTCTCCTAATGTCTAAAGTTTTGTCTGTGTGATGCTCGTCTAGTGTCAGGAAACCCAATCACATCTGCGCTTGCGTAATGCCACGTCACGGCCGCCGTGGAAGAAATGACGCCACGCCACTTCCGATGTGGAGATTTTCACAACTCTTTAAAAATAATAATAATTATAATATATATATATATATATATATATATATATATATATATATATATATATATATATATATATATATATATATATATATATTTACAAACATAATACAAGAGAAAACATCTCACAACAATTATAAACGAAATAAATAAAATAAGATGAGAGAAATTATCTCAGTTATACGAAGTATAAACAGATGCCAGGGTTAAAAAAATAAATAAATAGGTAAGATAATAATAATAAACTTTTATTCAATCAACTGAAATTTATATAATGCTTCATATGCTTTTTTTTTAGCTTTTCTGTTTTTAACGTTACATAGTGTAGCATCATATTGTTTAATCTCCTTTATAAAATGAACACAATTTGACTAAGCTTTGGCCCATTTCTTGACATGAATAAGGTATTTTGCAATTTATATTATTAGTTGTATAAGAAAATAGGTTGTACTTTTTGAATAAATTCCATCTTGTATGCAAATACGACATCAAATAACCCAATTTGTATAAGTGTACCAAATGTCCTTAAAATAAAGTTAGAAACATCAATCCAAAAAATCCTGAGTATACACACTGGAAAAACAGATGAGTAGCAGATTCTTTAACAATACTACAAAAATCACAAGAGTTCTCTCTATCAACTTCAAACCAGGGGCGAACTGGCCATCTGGCAAATAACAAAAGGGCCAGACTTTTTTTTTTTTTTTTTAAGTGGCCGGTATGCTATTTTTATTTATTTTATTTTTATAGGCTTATGTATTGTTTTTACATGCAGGCAGCTTTAATTACTTTTTTTTTTTTTTTAAATCAGATCTTTAAAAAAAAGCAATCCATACGTTTGGGTTTTTACCAGATCTTTATTTTCTCACAGGGGTGGACCTTGTGGCACAGTTCAAGCAAGAGTACGGCATTTGCCGCAGTAGGGAAGTGTACAAGATCAGAAAGTCCTGCTCAGGAAATGAGGACAGTATCGTTTTTACTGGAGTGTCCGATACAAAATTCTCACCCAATGCACCTCGATCGCTGATATTAAAAGGCGCCAGCACAAATACATACACGCATCTGTTTGACATGAAAAGAAACATGGAGAAAGCTGGAAAAAAAAAGGAAACTAATCATCCTCGTCCAATCCACCATGTCCGAAAATCAAGCAAGCTAATGTGATCTGTTCAAAAATGCTTTCAACTCAAACATTTACTTCCATATTGTTCAGTGGAGGTATTTCATATCAAAGAACATTGGGCTAATCAATGGATGACTCCATATTGCTATCAATACTTCATGTACCATTCTGTTGTCACTTCTCAAAGCTGTCCCTGCAACAAAAGTTAGCATGTAGCTCCTGGAATAAAATGAACAGCCATGAAAGGGAATGTTCATAGGGCGGCGAGTCCTGTGATTGGCTAGTCAAATTAGGCAGCACTGCAACCGAGATCTCAAAGTGAGCGTTAATGCACAACAGCTTCTTCCTGGCATTTACTCAATCCTATCATTTGTTTTTAAGCTACAAATACTCCAGACTTGCATGAGAGGGACGCCCCGAGCTGGAATTCCTCCCCTTTGTGCCATAATGCTCTCACAGTTATCAAGTAAACGTGCAATTTAAGCATTATCTTACAGTCAAGAAAACAATCAGATTTGTAAGGAGAAACAAAATTAAAAGAACATTAGTAGGAATACAGCATAGAAAAAAGACAGATAAGATAGATTAGACATGATGCTGAACACTTGATAGCTCCTCCACACACACACACACACACACACATTCACACAAGTTCTTCAAGACAGAGTCGATCAATGGACACACTCCGTCTTTCTAAAGTTCACACACATCTGGGACCCTAACAGGCACACACTAGCGTTTGGAGAGCTCATTTGATAACCAGTCCAGTCCTTCATAGAGTCCAGTGCCCTGTGTTGCGCAGGTCGCTTGAACGTACCACTGTGGAAAAAAGTAGACAACGGAACATTTAAATGCAGTCATTGTTTATGGTTGCATGCATGCTGGGAGTCAAGCAGGTTAGGTGTGTGTGTGTGTGTGTACACGTGTTTTTGTGACATATCAGGACACAAATCAGTATGACATGGGTATGACACAGGTATTACAAAAAGGAGGTGAAATATGAGGACATTGGTGAGCCCAAAGCTTATAAATCCCACAGGATGAGTTTAATCAGAGAGTAAAGCTGTACACTAGAGATCTGCGCGGGACTAAATTTTGAATCCTGATACCGCCAAGTATTAGCCCGACCGCTCCCGCTTATATTCAGCATTTGTTGTCCCGCTCCCCGCCCCATTTTTTACCCGCCACGCCCGATCCCGCTAAAGAGCGGGGGTGGGAGGGGGTTCCTCTCACCTCTCATTCGCGCGCCCACAAATACACGCACACATCAACAAACAACCTAAACACAGCAAATATTGCTAGACGGCCTGCTCCCGTGCAAAATTAAAGCAGTTACCGACCACTCCCGCGCTTAATTCGGAAATCTATTCCCCCGCCTCGGAAATCTATTCCCCCGCCTCAGAAATCTGGTCGGATCTGTCTCGTGGGACAGCCGCGGGAATGCAGACCTCTACTGTACACTGTCTCCTGTGGTGGTTGGGGTTAGGGTGGGGGCAATACAATATACAGTTTGGACAGTATAAAATGAATGGGAAACCTATGTAATGTACTCACTTTTTACAAAAACAAACATGTGTGTGTGTGTGTGTGTTTGTGTGTGTGTGTGTGTACCGTTCTGCTGCGTAGGCTCTGCAGGCCGAGTTTGTCTGTGAGTTCACTGACAGCCATGGCGTTAGGCAGATCCTGTTTGTTTGCAAAAACCAGGAGCACGGCGTCCCTCAGTTCATCTTCCTGCAACTGTATAAAGAAAGTGAAAGAGAGTGTGATGAAGGCTTAATCTAGTTGAACATTTAATGTCTTCAACAAACACACAAAAAAACAATAAATAAATGCTAAAAATTGTTTAATAATCTATATCAGGGGTGTCCAAACTCGGTCCTAGAGGGCCGGTGTCCTGCAGAGTTTAGCTCCAACATGCCTACTAAGAAGTTTCTAGTATATCTAGAAAGTACTTGATTAGCTGGTTCAGGTGTGTTAGATTAGGGTAACAGCTAAATTCTCCAGGGGCCTCATGTATCAATGTTGCGTACACACAAAAACGTTGAGTATGCCAGGTTTCACGCTCACGTAATGTAATGTATTTATTTATGTAATACCATGTCAGCAACCAAGGCTATCTTCATGGCAGGAATCTTTCAACAATAAATATACAATTTAAAAATCAACAAACAAAATAAAACATAAATTAAATAAGATTTTTTGTGTTAATACATGATAAAAATTATAAAATCTTTTCTGGTTTCACTTTGTCAAAAATGTCCTTAAAAGAGTTAATTTCATAAAAAGTCCTTCTGGAATCAGTAAAAGCAGGACAGTCCAGTAAAATATGTTTTACAGTAAGAGGAGTTTTCCAGCACAAACACTGAGTAGGGTTTTCACCTTGGAGCAAAAAACCATGTGTTATTCTCGTATGCCCAATACGACATCTAGTAAAAACTACTTGATCAAATCGATTCTTAAAATGTCTTAAAATTCTGTGCGAATCTTCAGGTTGGATTTCATGTAATGTATTGTTTTCTAATGCATCCCATTCCTTTTGCCACTTGTTTAAAATGTAAGCGTTGATAAAAGGTTTCATCTCTGACGGAGGAATTTTCACGCTCACGTTTGGATTTACTAACGATGAAATAAATGTGAGAATGTGCGTTGGTCCGCGCCAACTTCATGTCTGGCGTCCGTGTATTTCTTGTGTGTGTTTGTTTTATTTCCATTGGCGAATCCTGGAGGCAGTTATGTTAAATTGCACACTACAAAGTTTATTTTATTTTATTGAGCGTAATTATTTAACTGCATATCAGGAGACCGCGGTTAGCCATTAAAGACGTGGCTGTTAACCCTAACAAATCTAACCAAGAGCGCAGATACAATGATGTCCATTCTCGCACTCGGTCAGCGGGCGATTGGGCAGCTGAAATGCCGGTGGCACTGCCTTGATAAGAGCGGAGGGGTGCTGCTATACCGCCCTAACAAAGTGTTCCTCTAATACATCTGTGTCTCCCACAGACATGGACACTACTCCAGACAGTAAAGTGTTGCCCACAATTGAGGCAACTCTCTCCTCAAAGGGTGTTAATTCAGCATCCCGTTCGCCTGCCTGTTCGGTCCACACTTTGACGGTGCACCGGTGTTCTCTTAACCTGCACCTTTACATCGAACCATTTCTTTTTTAATTCACTCACAGTGCGATGTTCAGACCCCACTGCTTTGACCGCGTCAGCTAAACTCTCCCACTCTATTTTTTTCTTCTGTTATTAATTTCGAAGACAAACTTGCAACGAACACAGTTTTTCTCCGGTAAAAGCCAAAGTGGAGTCATTACCATATTCATACAGGCAGGCACGTGCACACATAGGGCTCAATCCTTTTTAGTCTTGGATAGAAAATGCCTTTCCAAAATGATCTAAAGTGCAACAGCGAGAACTAATGATCCCACCTCACGCTCTTAAGTTCACACGCCAAGATATCTATCTATCTATCTATCTATCTATCTATCTATCAATCTATCAATCTATATATATATATATATATATATATATATATATATATATATATATATATATATATATATATATATATATATATATATATATATATATATATATCGTATTTAAACAAAGATGGAGCAACTCTTACCATTTTAGAAAGCTCCTCTGCAGATTCTGCTACTCTCTCTCTGTCATTGCTGTCCACCACAAAGATCAAACCCTGAGAACAGACAAACAAACCATTTAGACTTAAAGTTAAAAAGCAGTCAATAAAGCAGCTGGGTTTCAATAAACTTAGGATAAGATAAGCTTAGGATAAACGTACTCAGAAATGACTAAGAAGCACGTGTGAGTCCTAAACTAGATCTTACCTGTGTGTTCTGAAAATAGTGTCTCCACAGAGGACGAATCTTGTCCTGACCGCCAACGTCCCACACAGTGAAGCAGATGTTCTTGTATTCAACAGTCTCTACATTAAAACCTGCCCATCAGAAGAAAACAGACAGTTTAACAACACTTTAGTTAGGAGTTATAAACATTTATATACATTAACCAGCTAAATTGATTATCTGAATCACGTTGGGCTAGCACTCAGAAACAAAATGAAATAACATTAACACATTATTATTGATCATTTCTGTAAAAGCTAGTGGTGCTGCAGTACGACAGCAACAGCTGCTAAAATAGGATTGGTCAGTAATGTTCTTAAGGCAGGCTTTAGTCACAGGCACATTAACAGTAGTAGTTTTCCCACCTTATTTCAACTCCAAAACTCACTTGCAACACTGTAGACAAGTTAAATATTTTGTATTTTAAATGTTTTATTGAATTTTATTGAACTGTTAATAAAAAAAAAACATTTAAGTTTATTAATTTTAAATAATTGTATAAAATGTTAATAAAATTTGAATTCAAATAAGTAATCATTCTAGGTTTTAAAATGACTTCCAACAAAAAAAAAAAAGTATCGCTAAAAAATGGTTAAAACCTAGTGGTTTATACGGACTAAAAACTATTTAATCAATAAATCTGGACTGCACCGTGATATGTCATCAAATTGTTATCAATATTGTAATTGTTCTAAATATGCCTAACAATAGTTGGTGACGCAGTGGCGCAGTAGGTGATGCTGTCGCCTCAATAACAAGGTCACTGCTTCGAGCCAAGGCTCAGTTGGCATTTCTGTGTGGAGGATCACGTTTGATTAATGATTCGTACGAATCACAACCCACAATTCAGAACACACATGACCTGCAGATTAATACATTTTTTAAACTTGTAGATTAATCCTTAATTTGTAACAATTGCAGAGAGATCATCCCTCGCGTGATTCAAATCACATGTATGAAAACATTACAGGCTTTCCTGTAAAATACAATGATAATGAAAGTAGTTGTGGTAGGTTATTCGGGATGTGGAGGGTCTCTTAGGTTATGAAAGGCGTTTTCTGTCACTACTTGTTTAGCCTGCATTACTGCATTTAGTGTAATTCAGCTACAAGATTAATTATTAAAAGATCAGGATCTCAACACCCACGCAACAAATTATAAATTATGGTGATTTGCATTTGTTTATTAATCCTAAGACATTCAGTCCTTAGTCTTGAGTTAGTTATAAACAGTCAAATAACACAGAAGTACTATGAAAACAATTTATAGTTTAGATAAAACCACTGATGTTTAGGTAAAGATTAAAATCATCGTCATATACATTTAAAGGGCCATGACACCCCCCACCTTCGGTTAAAGTCTACTTCAGAATTTTTTCAAAAGATGCATGATTAATGGGCGTGGAGCTCCGCGAGCATCGGGCAGGAGTGGGCGTAGCCAGCAGGGGAGAACGTGAGCGAACAACTATTGTTGTCAGTTAGCTCACAAAATGAGACAAACCGTAAGGAGACGCATGAGTTTATAGTTTACAAAGTTAAAATGCAAAGAAATGAACAGTGATTTAATGCAATGCTACACTTGTTATTCGTAATTTCATATACACATAACCACAATTTATATCATTATAAAGATAAGTGTGTTCATGTAAACCCTATAAATGAGGATTCTCCCTCAATCCCCGTATCCAGCAGACTCATTGCAACAGGTCTCCTGACCTGTCTATTTTAACCGTTAGCCCTGCTGGTAATCTGGAGGATTTAGGCAAACACAGCAGCACAGTGATGTGTCTGAATGTGAACGAACTCCTGATAAAAGACAGCATCCGCCATTCTTCAATTCTCGTGCTGCTCTCGCGACAAAAATGCTTGCATCACACACACAGCTTTGCTGTATGATCAGCCCTGACAAGATCGTGGGGGAAAACATGCAACAAACCGCGTGGATCATGGAAACAAACGCATATGAGCCTTCATGAACGGCTAAATACTGTGTGCCCGTGCCGTGAGTCCGTGACGTGTCTCACAGCTCGGGCTTGACACTGGCAGGTCTGGCAGGTCTCATGAATAATTAAGCAGCCGGCTCTTCTCATAGGATAAGAAAACTCCGCAATGAATAATAATGAGAAACCGACGCGTCATCATTGCACTTGCAGTACTGCGCTACGTCGCCGATTTTGATCCCGCCCCAAAAATCATTTTAAACCCGGAAGCTGAAATTAGCTGACAAAAGCTCAAAATTATCCAGTTTTCCCCACAATTAAAGCTGACAGGTGCTAACATCGTCTTAACTGATGCTCAACATCAGTTAATTTAAAAAAAAAGTTCTCCAGGGTGTCCTGAACCTTTAACTTGACCCTCAAAAATGAAAGCTGTAGGCAGTAATTGCAGTATTTAGCCAATAGGTGGCAACAACCAGCCATCAAAAATATGCCACTGAATGATTCTTCAAAGATGACAAGCAATGATCTAGCAATAATACATTAAGATTTATGAGTGAATAACTGAATCATTTATTGAAAATGAGACTAAAAAGAAATACGGGTCGTGAAAATTAGAATGTTAGATTTATACATTTGGCGTTATCAGCAACAGTCGTAGTAAAAGTGAATTTTTCACACTACTGAATATTTTACTATTTGTTTTTATTCAGCAGACTATTTACACAGCGAATGCCCTTTTTATGCCCTTTTATTTTTAATAAAATTACAAGGTTTTAAGTTCTGTTTGTTAAAACCAAAAGTGTCTTGGAGTACTGTTTTTGTATTAAATGGAAAGCAAATTACATTTGTCTCCTCCCTTTTTGGCTGATCCGAAAAATAGTCCAATCTGTCACAAAAAAAATATCATAATGTGATCTGAACTGTGAGATTTGTGATCCACACTCAGTAGTGGTGTAACGGAATCACGAGAGCTGTGGTCTTCATCATATCATGCAGAACTCTTCCTGAAATCATGTTGATGGATGAGCTGAAGTATTCAACACTTATTATCATGGTAGTACAAAGTGGAAGGATGAAAGGTGTAAAAAGCGAAACAAGACCGCTGAAGCAATTGCTGATAATAAAGGAGTGAGATGAGGCATAAAAATTGTAGCACAACATATTAAAGCGTCGTTGGCGTTTTCTGGTTTCCTATTCAAGCAAACCAGTAATCAAAGGTGTGTGATGTCATTACCATAGACAAACAGGACACAGTCTGTATCACTGGTTAAATTTAAGGATTTCTCTGGATTTTGTACAATCTTCAAAACATTTGGGATGATGCAAGTGCATACACAAGTAAAATAAATTATTCCTTTCTGGTGTTTTTATATAGATATTTTTTAAATCCTACATATTGTGCCTTTAGAGTAATTTTTTTCCCTTAAGGTGAAGTTGGTGTTATATTCAATCATACAGACTTTCTACTTAATAATATATCTTCAGAAAAGTATTATTTGCTAATTCCAAATAGGGAAATCATATCATCGACCAACGACTATCAAAGTATAACATTGCTCAGTCAATTAAACAGTGCTAATGTTGTATAAAACCCACAATGACATCAACAATGTTGTCAGTGGCTGTGATTAGAATAAAGTTTAACCGTGAGCTCATTCAAAGACTTAGGGTGCTTTCACACCTACACTTTTGTTTCGGAACGTATCTCGTTTGCCCAGTTAGCGCGGTTCAATTGGCATATGTGAACAGGGCAATCGCGCTCTGTTCCGCGCCAAAGTAATCGCTCCGAGATCGCTTGAATGAGGTGGTCTCGGCTCGATTGAAACGAACCCTGGAGCGGTTCGATTGCAGTGAGAAAGCGATCCGATCCGAGAGCGGTTATATCACAGTGTTTTATGGATATGTAATAGGCTTACGGCTATATGAAGAGAGAATTATGAGTAGGGCGGGAAGTTTCGAGAGTCTCCGGATGCCCGCAAACAAGTGATGATCTCCCGGTAATCTCGTGTCTCTCTCCCAGTCCTCAAATAGGCATCATCGCGCACCCTTCTCACCCCTCCCCACCGTGTCTCTCCTCAGACACGTCACGCGCGCGCACCCTGTCAATCACCACCAAACCACCACCTCTCCTGACAGCTGAGCGGGACGCTGCAAAATAAACCCTGACACTCTGACCAATGTAAGGAGAGTTTACTCGCACGTGACTTGTTTTAGCTCTTTTGGTCCGATTAGAAACTTTGCAGTGTGAAAGCGAACCGCTCCAAGAGCAAAGAGCAACAATGTAACAATTCTAATCTCTGTTTCGGAACAACTGAATCGATTCACAGGTGTGAAAGCACCCTTAATATTGCGTAAATATACTGATTATTATTATTTTATCCTAAAATGCTGATTGTTAAATGTAGTTTATTCTTATCTATTATTATTATATTTATTGTTTTGTATGAATATGATATACTAAATAGTATCATATATTGAATAATATTATGGTATATTGAATAATATGATAGATTATTTATATTTTAATTAATTATTATATTTAAAAATCTTTTTTACCACAACTATTTACTGTGTTTTTTTATTACATTAGTATGTTACCATTTATGTAACATACTAATATAATTACTGTTTACTATATTATAAACTCTTCAAAATATAGGGAATAATGCAAGTGCATACATCAGTAAAATATATAACCCTGTTCTAGTGTTTTTTTTTTTTTTATATAGAAACATTTTATTTCTGAAATATTGTGCCTTTAAGAGTAATTTCTTTCATTAAGTATCTTTTCCTTCAATTGAATAGTGCTAATGTTGTTTAAAACCCACAATGACGTCAACAATGTTGTCAGTGACTGTGATTAGGATAAAGTTTAATCGTGAGCTCATTCAAAGACTTAATATTGTGTAAATATACTGATTAATATTTTATCCTAAAATGTTGATTGTTAAATGTAGTTTATTTTGATATAATTTTTATTGATTTATATGAATAATATGATTTACTGAATAATAATATGACATATTGAATATTATATATAATTTATATATTATTTAATTATTATATTAAAAAATATTTTTACCACTACTATTTACTGAGTTTTTATTATATTAGTATGCTGCTATTTGTGTAAATTTTATAAATGCTTTGGCAACACATTTGTCATGCCAATAAAGCAATTACTGAATTGAATATTGTGGAAAAAAGAAGAGAAATTGAGCATTTACAGTTTCCTAATGTAATCTCACCTATAGTAGGGATGGTGGTGACAATTTCTCCCAGCTTCAGCTTGTAAAGTATTGTGGTTTTACCAGCAGCGTCCAAACCCACTGAGAAAAAGAGAAGGAAAACATTTAGTGCCACATTCATTACACTGATGTGATTTTAGCCATTCATACAACCTCAACCGGATGCTAGCAAGCTAACACCAACCACTGGCTAAGAAATATCACATTAACTGCTGAATTTCGTTGTGAATAGAAGGGGAAACACTGACTTACCTAAATATAGACGCAAATAGCATCCATCTTATATTAGAATCAAACATTACAACAGAGGTACATTAGAAATACACAGAGTGTGATGTGTTACAGACACTCACCCATCAGTATCCTCATCTGTTTCTTGCCGAAAAGTCTCCCAAAGAGCGACGAGATGGTCAAACCCATGATGATTTAAAAGAAGCACTTAAACTCTACCGGCAAGCGGAATGATGAAGAAAATGCGCTGATGTGTTTTATTTAATATTCTGTCTCTTTGTGCTCGGTGTCTCGCGGTCGCTTGACGCGTTGCCACGTAAGATGAGGAGCCACCGTGGAAGACTTGGCGTCACTTCCTGCTGGTAGCGAACTCTGGACTGTGGCGTCATAATTATTCATAACTTCCGATATCTTCAGAAACGCCCATGTTTGTTTTGCTGTGTCTGATAGCGTACAGTGGATAAGGAAGCTACATGCTATATGCTATTATAAAGCCTATTGCGAATTGGAACGGTCTGGACAATCTTGTTTTTGGTATTTTTCTATTTATTAGACTAAAAAAGGGGCGGTCATTGGGGCGGCGCGGTGACTCAGTGGTAGCACTGTCGCCTCACACAAGAAGATCGTTGGTTTGAGTCCCGACTGGGTTAAACTTGGGCATTTCTGTATGGAGTGTGCATGTTCTATCTATGTTTGCGTGGGTTTTCTCCGGGTGCGGATTTGGTGATTTGGGGGCCCTAAGCATTACAAGCCATAAGAGCCCAACAGTCCTAAAATGCTCCTTTTATTTTTTTTATTTAGCAGTTTTTTATATCACTCAAACTTCTTTTCTACATTTTATCTTAATGCAATCTCTACATTTTAAATTAATTTAAATATAAATTTCATAAAAATAATTTACAACTAAAAATAATACATGTTATATATATATATATATATATATATATATATATATATATATATATATATATATATATATATATATATATATATATATATATATACACACACACACATACATACATACATACATACATACATATATATATATATATATATATATATATATATATATATATATATATATATATATATATATATACATATATATATATATATATTTATATATATAAATTTGACTGCTGGACTGCTCCATGATTAAGGGTGATGGACAAATTTGTGCAGATGTAATATGTAATATTAATATTTTATAATATTGTTACATAACATTACATTATTATAATAATATTACATTTTGTTTTATATTAAATAATGTTTAATTCTGGTAACATTTTATTTGACTCTCACCATACGAAATATAATAATAATAATAATAATTCGTTACATTTATATAGCGCTTTTCTGGGCACTCAAAGCGCTTTACACAATGGGGGGGGGAATCTCCTCATCCACCACCAGTGTGCAGCATCCACCTGGATGACGCGACGGCAGCCATTTTGCGCCAGACCGCACACCACACACCAGCTGATTGGTGGAGAGGAGACAGAGTGATGATATGCCAATCATGATATGGGGAGGGTTAGGAGGCCATGATGGACAGAGGCCAGTGGGCAGATTTGGCCAGGATGCCGGGGTTAAACCCCTACTCTTTTTCGAAGGACATCCTGGGATTTTTAACGACCACAGAGAGTCGGGACCTCGGTTTAACGTCTCATCCGAAAGACGGAAATATGATAGAAAACAACATTAAATATAGTTTATAGGTATAATTTATACTTTTAGATATTTATTTGGGCCCCCCAGGTTCCTGGGGTCCTAAGCGGCTGCTTACCTTGCTGATTGGTTAAATTTGCAGCTGGAAAAAAACATATGCCAGAATAGCTGGTGGTTCATTCAGCTGTGGCGACCCCTGATATATAAGGGACTAAGCCGAAGGAAAATGAATGAATGAATAATAAATATAATTTTATTATGGTGGCGAAGTGGGTAGCGTTGTCGCCTAACAGCAAGAAGGACGCTGGTTTGAGTCCCGACTAAGTCATTTGGTGTTTCTGTGTGGAGTTTGCATGTTCTCCCCGTGTTGGTGTGGGTTTCCTCCGGGTGCTCTGGTTTCCCCCACAGTCCAAAGACTGATAGGTGAATTGAATAAACTAAATTAGCTATAGTGTACAGTATGTGTGTGAATGAGTGTGTATGGATGTTTCCCAGTACTGAGTTGCAGCTGGAAGGGCATCTGCTGTGTAAAAGCAACTCACAGGTTTGAAACAAGTAAAAGATGATTTCTGCCACTGTTGCACGCAACTGTTTGACCAGTAGAGGCCGCTACATACTAATACAATTACTGACCGCTGTACGACATAAAAACAACTCTCACTCTCTCAACTCTGTACTCTCACCCTATGTGTTGCTTTGTTTACTTATAAATACAGAGTAAACACAATATATATTCACAGGTATCTTCTTTATATAATCTTAAAAAGCTTAAATAGCATTAGTTGCTCGTTGTTTACAGATGTTCACCCACAAGCGCATATGAAAAACCCTGATGTAGAACTGCTGAGTCATTTAATTGAATTTTCACACATAACCATCTATAAAGGTTAACAGATGATCAACTGATTACTGATCAACAACAACAAGATAAAAAAAACAGTGCTGGTGTAGATAAAGTGTGTATTGGGACTGGTCCCTGTAGCCAATTCCTTCATGTTGTGAACTTTACTTCCATGAAAGCACACCATGCCACAAAACTCAAATATTAAGGCAGTTCTGAAGATGATTGTGGGTATTATTCAATTTTTTACGTATCAAAGAAAGGTAGACCAATTCTATTCAGCGGTTTTCAAAATAATATACGTGTAGCAAATCATAACATTATACGATTTCTAAAGGATCGCGTGGAAAAGGGTGCCAGAAAGTATCAGAAGGATACTTTAAATCCCTGGAACAGATCACACTCTAAATAGGCTATATATATATAATTATAATAATAATTAATTAATAATATATATTGAGCACCCTTCTGAAAAATCCAGCTTAAACCAGCCTAGGCTGGTTGGCTGGTTTTAGCTGGTCGACCTGGTTTTAGAGGGGTTTTGGCCATTTCCAGGCTGGTTTCTAGCTATTTCCAGCCTGGTCTTAGCTGGTCAGGCTGGAAAATGACCTGGTAAATCCAGCTAAAGCCAGCTTGACCAGCCTGATTTAAGCTGGAAATAGCTGGTTTTGGCTGGGCTCCCAGCCTGGCTAGGCTGGTCAAGCTGGTTTTAGCTGGTCATCTCTCAGCCTGACCAGCTAAGACCAGGCTGGAAATGGCTGGAAACCAGCCTGGCAATGGCCAAAACCCCTCTAAAACCAGCCTGGTCGACCAGCTAAAACCAGCCAACCAGCCTAGGCTGGTTTAAGCTGGATTTTTCAGTAGGGATAAGGAAAAAAAAACAGTAAAAGTCATTCTTTACAATATACATTTATTATATTGTACAGCAACAATGCTTCCCAGGTAGCAAATAATTCTGGCCCAGATTTGGCACAGCAGGCGTTCGTCCGGCACTGGCATAGAGCATATGTGGGCCAAACATAACATGGCGCTGGTTTGGCAGAGATGGCACCGTCAGGCGGCACGCAAGACTTAGCTAGATATCAAAAGTAGTATTTGGAGCAGATGTTAAAAAAATAAATGTGTACCACGCAAGTTTGACGTATAATGACCCACTTTTAAAAAGCATTTAATTTATTTTTGAGTAAAAAAAAATCTACCAATCAGGCCGCTTCGAGAAAAAGCACGCCAAAAGCGAAATGCTTCATTGGTTTATCAAAATCATTGCAGTCGTGGCACACAAACATATTTGGCCCAGTTATGGGTTGTTAACTTGGCTGAGACTTGGCCCATGGTGCATGTTTGGCCCTTTATGGAAGCAAGACTTGGTCAGTCATGTACCGTAATTCACTGCGGCATGTGGGTCAAGCAAAAACTGATAGTGAGGGCCAGATAAAATTTGCTATGTGGATTGTACAGCAGTTATTAATCATAGTTAAACTCTAATACATTATTAAGATTGTTACATAAATGCACCGCGAGTAACGAACTAACAATCAATAACTTTATTTTCATTAACTATCTTTAGCAAACAGGATTATAAAAAATGTCTTGTTCAATGTTTGTTCATGTTAGTAAATGCAATTAACTAATAGGTCTACAGCGTTAGTGTAAAGCGTTACCCAAAAATATTACTGTTTCTCCAATTCTATGCAGGGCAAAATCTATAATGTCAAATATATTTGGCTGTACCCGCATAAACATGGTTATGAAAGCTATTAAAGTGACGCAGCTGCGTAGGTACAGGTGAGAAAACAGACGTCACGTGATTAGTTCAACGCTCAGGTAAGGGTAAAGCGCGCGGGACTGCAGTCAGTCTGAGCAGGACTCGCAGATACACAACAAGCTGGCATGTAGTCACGGAATAAACATCTTCGCCATGAATTTAAGCAGTGGATTATCAGATGAGGACGAAAGGGTAATGTACAAGTAACTTTAAAATTAATCACACACATGAAGTCTACGAGAATACAATGTGTTAAAGCTTCGTATGGTTATTCATATTCGTCGCGTTTTACCTCTGTGAGTCCTTTAAGTATATTTAAGCAACAAAATAAATGCATATTGTTATATTTCTTTTCTATTTTAAATGACAGACAAAGCTTTCGATATCATAACATCATATTAAAATGGAAGGTTTATTACTGTATTTTCATATTTTTCTTGGTTGCACACACAGGTTATTATTTTGTCTTGGATCTACGTCTCGTCTTTAAGTTTGAGGTGAGAAATACTTGTGTTTATTCCACTGACATGTGAGGCAGCATGTGTTCCAGCATTGTTTAAGGAAATGGCTAATTGTTACATAAGAGATCTTGATCTGCAGGGTTAATGGAATACGCATATTATGCATTGAAATCAACGAAGAGTTTTGTGCAAATACTCGAAGACAAATCATTTTGGACATTTGAATCATACTTGTGACACCCTACAGTAAAAAAACTTATATAAAGTAGGTTATTTAATAATAAATAATAGGTTACTCATTGTTAATAAATGCTACAGCGTTAGAAATGACGAAACCTGCAAAAAAAAACAAATATATACGCAAATATATGAATAAAAGAGTAAATAAATCTATGAATTTATGCCTTAATAAATATGCAAATAAATGTATATAAAAATCCTGCATAAATTAATATAAACACAATTAACATTGCAGGCAGGTAAATAATTTAATAAATTACACGAATGTTGGGGGAATAAGTCAGTGTTATGTTGACCTGAGGAAAAGTAAATACGGAACTGCGTTCAAGAAATGAATAAATATTTGAAAGGGGGAAATAAACATTCAGTTTAGCATTTGTGTAACTTATTTAATTATTTACCTGCCTGCACTATTATATATTTAAATATTTATTTATGCAGATGATTTATTTATTTATTTGCATATTTATTATTTTATTTATGCATGAATTTATGGATGTACTTACTGATTAATGAATGTATTTGCATAATTATTTGTTTATTGTTTTTGCAGGTTTCATCCTCCATAAAACATTAGGGGGTCACGATATTGGACAAATATGAGTGTGTGATCGCTTGTATTTCTGCAATATATATTGCGATATACTTTGTTATACTTGGAAAAAAAATTGGTCAGACTTTATTTTAAGATTAAGTTCTTGCTTTACATTTTTACTTTTGCTTTAATAAACTCCTAATTTGCTCCTTATTAATAGTTATTAAGGTAGTTTAGGCATTGGGTTTGTATTAGGCATGTTGAATAAGATCATACAGACCATGTGCTTTATAAGTAGCAGCCAATATCTCAATAACATGCATGCTAATAAGCAACTAGTTAATAGTGAGAATGGGTCTCTAAAGTGCAGGGGTGAATTTAACCAATAAGCAAGGTATTGCTTATTGGGCCGCTTAGGGCCCCAGGAAATCTGGGGGCCCCCAATAGATGTCTAGAAGTCTAAATTATACCTATAAACTATATAAAACATCCTTTCCTATCAGATTTTGTATGGTGAGAGTTAAACAAATACCATTTTAACGTAATTAAATATTATTTCATAAACAATCAAATATATTATTTTGATAATGTAAGGTTTTGTAATAATAATACTACAAAATAAAATATCCATCATGGAGCAGTCCAGCAGTCAAATTTATAAAAAAAAAAATCATGTATTATTTTTAGTTGTAAATTCATTTTACTATAAATCAAGAAATCATTTAGATTTCTGTGTGGAGTTTGCATGTTCTCTCCGTGTTCGCATGGGTTTCCTCCGGGTGCTCCGGTTTCCTCTACAAGTCCAGACATGCGTTATAGGTGATTAAATTAAATAAACTAAATTGGCCGTAATGTGTGAGTCTGTATAAGTGTTTCCCAGTACTGGGTTGTGGCTAGAAGGCCATCTGCTGCGTGAAAGATATATGGTGGAATAGTTGGCAGTTCATTCCGCTGTGGCAACCTCTAAAATAGAGGCCTATTTACACTTCTGCATCAAGCGCTTTCCACAAGATGGAAAGTTTTGCTTTGTGCTTACATGATTAAAGATGTTGCACGACGCTGGAAGTGTTATTGCAGAGCAACACTTGTATGCGCCGTGGGTCAGGCCGGTCACTCAACGCAGAAGTGTAAACCAGGCAAGCGAAGGAAAACGGATGAATGAATATGAAAAGAGTCAAATGAATGTGAATAACTAAACATATTTTACACAGTAAAATTATATTTAAGGGTTTTTAACAATGTGTTAATTTCTTAAGTTGTTTATAATGTGTTATAATCTTTAGTGTTTTATGTGTGGTTGTTTTTGCATGTTGCGCTGCACTTACGTGACTTTATTACATTTATCGCATTGCTGAACTCTGTGAATGTTAGCTGTCAGGAATGTATGGTTATTATTTCGGTCACATTTTGTCACGGTACACTGATCTGTGCACTTTTTCTTTCTGTTCCAGTCTGATAGGCAGCTGTTCTGTTGTGGTGGTGTCCATTATAAAGAGAAAGCATCTCAATGAACAGGTGAGACACAAACAAATGCAAATCAAACTGTTGCTAATGTGCTTGGCATCACTATATTCTTAACAGATGCATATTTTGAATACTTACATTTCCGCTGATAATCTGAATGGGAAAATCAATAGAAATGAAGCATGCTCCAAGTTAAGTTTAAAGCAAATACGTGTCCAACTATCGCTGCGTACGTCAACAGTGCGGGTCAATATTGGCTAACAGTGTGCCAGTGCTCACATAGGCACAGGCTGGCAACGAAACTTTTATCAACACAACATGCTTCAGATAAACCTTTAGCAAAGTTCACCTTTTGAATGCAAAAAACTTTTGGAAAGATTTCATTGAATCAGGCTTCTCCTTTTGCAAATATGCAGGATGTTTTTAGAGGACCATATCTTCGAGATGTTTTTCTCAAGTGTGTAATATGCACGACCCAAATTCCTACATCCTAAGAGACATCATGTCTGCATAACTGCTTTTCCTACATGACTGCCACTAATAGATGAATCTAAAACAACAACACAAATGAACATGATTTTGAAATAGCTTAAACTGTTTCATTTCAGTTTTGTGGTTGTTTATACAATATACAATATAATATTTATTTATAAAGCACATTTAAAAACAACCAAGGTTGACCAAAGTGCTGTACATAGGTGCACTAAAGACAGAGAAGCAGAATATAAAAGAAACATTTAACAATTAAAAGCAGTAAAACAGTGATCAAGGAGTATTTAAAGCGAGAGAAAAAATAGAACAGACTTAAACATGGAAATGGAGAGAGAGATTCTAATGTGAATTGGTAGACTGTTCCAGATTTTAGAACCAGCAACAGCAAACGCTCTACCACCTCCTTTTTTAAGGCGTGTTCTGGGCATGATGAGTAAATTGAGATTATAAGAGCTCAATGATCGAGAGGGGGTATATGGACAAAGCAAGTCAGTAAGGTACTGAGGAGCAAGATTATTGATGGCTTTGTAAACAAATATTAAAATTGTAAAATCAATTCTGTATTTAATGGGTAACCAGTGAAGTGTAGTTAATATTGGAGTTACCGACTCATATTTACAGGTGCCAGAGAGTAGTTTAGCAGCTGCATTTTGTACCAGCTGCAGACGAGAGAGAGAAAACTGAGAAATACCACAATAGAGAGATTTACAGTAATCTAGACGTGTTGTTATGAAGGCATGAGTCACCGTTTGAAAATTTCTCTGGGATAAAAATGGCTTGACTAGACAGTTTCTGAGGTGGTAAAAGCAGGATTTTATGACAGTGCTGATCTGTTTGTCAAATTTTAAGTTTTCATCAAACATAACACTGAGTTTTCGTGCACACTGCACATATGTGGGGCCAAAGATCTCATTTTGACATTTAACAGAGAATTTTCCTTGTGCCCAAATTCAACTACTTCAGTTTTATTTTCGTTTAAATAAAAAAAAAAAAAAAAAACAATAGCTTGAGAAAGCCAAAGCCAAAGTTTAAGCTCCTATGAGCAAGCCAGGAGTGGTTGTAAGCCATTTACACCTTTTTGTTTTAGAGGAAAATATATCTGAGCGTCATCAGCATATAGATGAAAGGAAACTTTATATTTATTGCATATGGAAGCTAGGGGGAGCATATACAGGGTGAACAACACAGGCCCAAGGATTGATCCCTGTGGAACTCCATAGTTGAGAGGCATATTGGATGAGGATTGATGGCCAATGCGCGCACCAAAACATCTATTGGTCAAATAAGAACGGAACCACTCTAAAACTGTGCCACGAAGGCCCACAGCTGTCTCTAGACGTGTCAATTAGACCTTGTGGTCATTCAGGTCAAAAGCAGAACTTAAGACTGTCATAGTGTTGAGTGCATTAGCCCAACTTTACAGTGGTTCCAGAAGCCTTTTTCCCTGTAGGGATTCAAAAAAAAAAAGTTCATTTATTAATTTATTTTCATAAGCTTATCTGGGGCCGAGTCGCAGGGGCAGCAGTCTAAGGAGAGAACCCCAGACTTCCCGCTCCCCAGACACTTCCTCCAGCTACTCTGGGAGGATCCCGAGGCGTTTCCAAGCCAGCAAAGAGACATAGTCCTTCCGGCGTGTTCTGGATCTTTCCCCGAGGCCTCCTCCCGGTGGGACATGCCTGGAACACCTCCCTAGGTAGGCGTCTCGTAGGCACTTGAAACTGATGCCCGAGCCACCTTAGCTGACTTCCCTCGGTGTGGAGGAGCAGCGGCTCTACTCCGAGCTCCTCCCACGTGACAGAGCTCCTCACCCTATCTATAAGGGTGCACCATGCGAAGGAAACTAATTTCAGCCGCTTGTATCAGAGATATTGTCCTTTTGGTTATGAACCAAAGCTCGTGACCATAAGTGAGAGTAGGAACATAGATTAACTGGTAAATCGAGAGATTTGCCTTTCAGTTCAGCTCCTTCTTTACCACAACAGATCGATACATCGACCGTATTACTGCTGCTGCTGCACCAATCTGCCGGTCAATCTCACGTTCCATTCTTCCCTCACTCGTGAACAAAACCCCAAGATACTTGAAGTCCTCCACCTAGGGTAAGGACTTTCCTCCAACCTAGAGATGGCAAACCACCTTTTTCTGATGGAGAACCACGGCCTCGGACTTGGAGGTGCTGATTCTCATCCCAGCTTCAATGAAGCCAACAGAACAACATCATCAGCGAATAACGAAGATAAGATTCTATGGGCCCTGAACCAAACCCCCTCAAGCCCAAGGCTGCACTTTGAAATTCTGTCCATAAAAATTATGAACAGAATTGGTGACAAAGTGCAGCCCTGCCAGAGTTCAACATGCAGTGGAAACAAGTCTGACTTATTACCGGCAATGCTAACCAAACTCCTACTCTGTTTATACAGGGACGAGACAGCTCTTAACAGGGCGCCTCTGACCCCGTACTCCCAAAGCACCTTCCACAGAATACCATGAGAGTTACAGTCGAATGCCTTCTCCAAGTCCACAAGACACATGTGGACTGGTTGGGCATACTCCCATGAACCCTCGAGCACCCTGGTGAGGGTATAGAGCTGGTCCAGTGTTCCACAGACTGGACGAAAACCGTATTGTTCCTCCTGGATCCTAGGTTCAACCATCGGCCAGATCCTCCTCTCCAGTACCCTGGCTTATTCTTTCCCCGGGAGGCTGAGGAGTGTGATCCCCCTATAGTTGGAGCACACCCTCCGGTTGTACTGTGATGTTGTGGAAATATAAAGCATTTGTAAAATGGAAATTTTGCGGTTCGCCATGGCAGATGATTAGAACAAAAACTCCTTTTAAGATGGAAAAGAGCTTTTATTGTGTGTTGTGGTGCTTAGTACACAATTTAAGGGTGAATAACTACTTACAGAAATTTCATTTTATCTTGAGCTAACCCTTAAAATTAAAGGGATATTAGGTTTCCATCATATGCTTGAGGACTGGGCTTTGTAGAAACCAGAACACAATCAGCGCATTTTAGACAGACTGGAAAAAGAGCTGCTGCAATAATCTACAGAACATAAAAAACAATGTGTTTTTTTTTTAATTAACATGTCAATAAACAGGGCGAAGTAGTGGAGCAGTAGGAAGTGCTGTCGCAATACAGCAAGAAGGTCGCTGGTTCGAGCTTCGGCTCAGTTGGCGTTTCTGTGAGGAGTTTGCATGTGCTCCCTGCCTTCGCGTGGGTTTCCTCCGGGGGCTCCGGTTTCCCCCACAGTCCAAAGACATGCGGTACAGGTGAATTGGGTAGGCTAAATTGTCCGTAGTGTATGAGTGTGTGTGTGAATGTGTGTGTGGATGTTTCCCAGAGATGGGTTGCGGCTGTAAGGACATCCGCTGCGTTAAAACCTGCTGGATAAGTTAGGGGTTCATTCCGCTGTGGTGACCCCGGATTAATAAAGGGACTAAGCCAACGAGAAAATGAATGAATGAATGTCAATAAACAAAATAATGAGCTTTTCATCATTTCTATCATTCCTATTATTGCTGTCAATCCCCATTACTGATCGCTTTTGTTTTTATTTTTATCTGTATTATTCTTGCTTCATTTTTTGATATTAAGATCTATAATCATATGCTTTTATGATCTCTTATTTATAAACGTTGACCTGTCCACACAGTAATCTTTCCATGCACACACACACACATGCCTAGCTATATCTGATTGTTGTTGTTTTTTTCTCTGTCACTATTCTGTTTTCCATTTGTATGTGATTTCTTGTCATTCATGTACTTCTTTGCATAATAATAATTGAAAAAAGAATAGCATAATTGATCATTGTTCTTGTGTTTCAGGCTAAGCCTCTTGCTCAGCTGGCCCTGGCAGATTTCTTGGCTTCGCTTGTTTTGATGGGCACTGCCATTCCTAATTTGCCTTATGAATTGTGGCCACTCAGTGAAAAGCTGTGCAACATCGGACTGCCGTTATCTTTGGTGAGAAACTGCTGACACAGAAACATACACACATACGATCACATGTACAGTACAGTTACCTAATCAAAATGATGATTCATGCTAACAAGTAATCTTTAAAATCTCCAAGAAGTGATGCAGAAAAATAAATATTCGTAGGTTGTATATGTGCACAACACAACACCCTCTATAATGCTTGAATGATGTCCCTGTTATGCAACAACTTCATTAAACAGCTGGGAAATGAGCATCTTGGTAATAGTGAGATCTTGGTGTAAAGTTACCTTCAGACCTTCTGCTCTGAGCGGTTGAGATTTCCTGCATTGTTGCCTGTTGGCAAACAATTGAAGATGCTCATATATGAACCTGTTGAACAACTGAGTCATGCAGTGGCCTGTAAAACACTCCGAGTTGACACAGTGGGACAGTAAAACTTGAGTTTATGATTTACAGGAGGATATTCAATTAGGTGGACACCATAGAAAATCCACACTTTAGTTACACATCTTGATTTTTTTGTTAAAGAGAGCAAGGTCATTTTTACAGTATTTTCATGTAATAATTTAATAATAAATAAAAGCCTAATTTTAAGGTTAACATTATTAGGCTCCTTAAAGAAGATGTTTTCAACTAATTTCTAAACACAATAGTTTTTATAACTCTTTTCTAATTACTGATTTCTTTAATCTTTGTTATAATGACAGTAAATAATATATATATATATATATATATTTATTTTTTATTTTTTTAAGATTTATTTTTGGCCTTCTTGCCATTATTATTAGATAGGACAGTATTGAGACAGGAAGCAAAGTGGGAGTAGGTTAGGGAAATGTCATCAAGCCGGGATTCGAACTCACGACGCCCTGATGTGCTATTGCATCAAATGTCGACACGCTAACCACTAGGCTATTGCACTGACTAACAGTAAATAATATTTGAATAGATATTTTTCAAGACACCAGTATTTAGCTCAAAGTGACATTTAAAGGCTTAACTAGGTTAATTAGGCAAGGGTAATTAGGCAACTCATCGTATAACAGTGCAGGCCCGTAGCCAGCCTGGTGAAAGGAGTGGTTCTTTTTTCTCAAAATGTGGACCTTTATACAGTTATTCACCTCATTTTCCATTTAATTATGAGATTTAAATACTGAATTTATGTGACATTTTTAGCACTATTTAAGCTGGATTAACTTGTCAGATGGTCATCATAACCACATTTTTTGATGTAGCAAAAATATTTCCTAAATATTTAGAATAAAAAAATGACATATTTATTTTTAAAATACAAATGTATAAAATCTTTTATCATTAGAAAAAAGCTTTAAATTAAAAACTGTAGCTTATTGTAATTCATTAATTACATTTTCAACTCATTTTTATTTCTATAGCGCTTTTACAATGTAAATTGTGTCAAAGCAGCTTCACATAGAAGATCATAGTAAATTGAAACGGTGTCAGTTCAGTTTTCAGTGTTTAAGTTCAGTTCAGTTTAGCTCAGTTCAGGATATGGCCTGGTCCAGGATTATGGAAACCTTGGGATCATCTCGTCGCTGGTCTTGGATCCAATCAGTGGCGCTGCATAGTCTGGGGGCCTCGGGATGATTATCCCCAGGTGCAAATAGAGAATAAAGAGAATAATAAGTGTAGCTGCTGTTCATAGTGGATATAAACAAGCTGTTCATATTGTATGTATATGTATGCTGTTCATAGTGTATATAAACGAGATGCAGAAACCTGCATGGGGCACATTCATGTATTATACCGCTAAGTGAAACTCTGAGTGTATGCTTTACTAAAAAGGTCTTTGATCTAGTTTTGAACTGCGAGAGTGTGTCTGAGCCTCGGACATTATCAGGAAGGCTATTCTAGAGTTTTTCATTAAGCAAATAACAAACTGGCCAACACATTTAACTTCCCTCAGTCAGAAACATAATAATAATAATGTTAAGGTTGTCTGTATGTTTTTATGTTCTGCAGAGCAGAAACCTGCTGAAAAACAGCATTCATCCTGAGTCAGGCCCCATTATCTTTTAATCATTTCCTGTTGAAAAATTATAAATAAATGAAATAATAATAATAATTTAAGGTAGCATGGTGGCGCAGTGGTTAGCACGATCGCCTCACAGCAAGAAGGTTGCTGGTTTGAGCCTCAGCTAGGTCAGTTGGCGTTTCTTTGTGGAGTTTGTATGTTCACCCTGTGTTTGCGTGGGTTTCCTCGGGGTGCTTCGGTTTCCCCCATAAGTCCAAAGACATGCATTATAGGTGAATTGGGTAGGCTAAATTGTTTCTAGTGTATGAGTGAGTGTGAATGAGTGTGTATGGATGTTTCCCAGAGATGGGTTGCAGCTGGAAGTGCATCCGTTGCGTAAAACATATGCTGAATAAGTTGGCGGTTCATTCCCCTGTGGCAACCCCAGATTAATAAAGAGACTAAGTCGAAAAAAAGCTTCACATTTTTTGCTCTTATCTCTTGTAAAAGTGCTTCACACTTTTTTTATTTGTCATGTTTTCTTTCTAGAGTAAAGTCTAAGATTAATAGAATAAAACTTACTTGCCAAATGTTTTCTCTTTTTAAAACAAAAATACAGTAGCGAAAGATGACTTCTCTTATGTCAGATGTTTTCTTGCACAGCTCGATGTCGGATTCTTGAAAAATAATTGTTTGCTGATCAACTGAAGTCCCACCAGGATTTAGCTTGGTCTTAAAGCCTTTTTGATGGGTTATTCTTACTATTTATGATGGCATAGCAGTCAAAATAGGACAAATGAGCTCATGTATGGGACCTTTGTCAGTAAGAAGTGGCTACGGGCCTGCAGTGGTTTGTTCTGCAGACACTTGAAAAAAATACTGCTTAAGGAGCTAATAATATGGACCTTAAAATGGTGTTAAAATATTAAAAACTGCTTTTATTCTAGTCGAAATAAAACAAATAGGACTTTCTCCAGAAGGAAAAATATTTTAGGAAATACTGTGAAAAATTCCTTGCTCTGTTAAACATCATTTGGGAAATATTTGAAAACAAAATTCACAGGAAGGCGAATAATTTTGATGTCAAACACGTTTAAATGAAGATAACTGTGTGTTAAACCCGTCTCTGCAGATGTGATGAACTTTATTAACTGAAGCGTTAACTCTCTGTGTTTCCTCAGGCTTTTTACTGCATCTCTTTTCTGCTAGTCATCATTTATGCCTGTGAATCGGCACATGCATTTCAAGGATGGAGGAAAAACACTGAGCAGGAAGCATTTGAAGTGCAGGTGAACACACATGCACACACACATGCACATGCACACGCACACACACAGACACACACACACAGACACACACACACACACACACACACACTACTTGTCACAGTTTTATAAATAAGTCAGTGTCACGTTTATTGTCTACCACTGACAGCAGGTATGAATGCCCTGTAACTCAGGGTATGAGATCAGTCCGGCTGTGCCACATTCATCTCATATTTCCTTCATGTACCCACATATAATTATCCCTGCGCAGTACATTTCTTAGAAACACACTAGTTCTTTCCACCTGATCTAATAATTGTCAATGCTTTAATTTATGTAATTTACTCATATTAAGTAATGTTTAATAAGTTTCGATGAAATCCTGTTTATTTAGATCTGTGTTATCATTAAAAGAAACTAAAACCAAAAAATATATTTTTGTATTTTTTGTTAGTTGAAATTACATAAAATTTTAATTTGGCTCATATGAAACTTTAAAAAAAAATTTAGTTTAATTTGCTGAACTTAAATTAGTGCTGTTTAAAATTATATATTTTTTATCAGAAACTAGTAGAAATGACAAGCACAAAACGTGGAGAAAAAATGTATTTATTAATTTATTTTTATCTAATTATTTATTTGTATTTGTATTTATTTTTATTTTTTTATTTTTAATCAATTTATTTATTTTTATTTATTTATTTAATTTATTTTTATATTTATTTTATTTGTTTACTTTTATTTATTAATTTATTTATCTTCTTTGTCTATTTAATTATTTTTATTTAATTATTTTATTTAATTTTATTTAATTATTTATTTATTTTTATTTTGTTAATTTTTTTATTATTTTTTATTATTAATTAATTAATTTATATTTATTTGTTTTATTTATTTATATTTATTTTTTTTACTATTATATACATTAATAATTATATTTATATATTATATTTATAAAAAATATTTTCAGATTACTATATATATTTTTTATATTTGTTTCTATATTTTTATTAGTGCTGGGCAAAGATTAATCTTGATTAATCTTATCCAAAATAAGTTTGTTTTGATGTAATACATGTATGTGTATTATAGATATTTATTATGTATGTGTGATACACACGCACAGCTTTGTCATATATATATATATATATATATATATATATATATATATATATATATATATATATATATATATATACACACACACACGTGTGATGAGATTATGAGATTAAGTGCATCTCACTAAGTGCAAACATGTAAATATATTTTTATATCTTTTCAATAAAAATCACACTAAACAGCAAGTTACAGTAGAAATGATTGTAGACGGTAAACAGTACTGCAAAATAGGTGATGAGATAGGTAGGGTGAAGTGGAGGAAACAGTATTGAGGTAGAATGGGAGATATAAACAAGATACTATGTAAATGTAAGACAATAAATAAAAAATATTGCAAAATAAACATAATAAATATACAGGGTACACAGACATATATTATGTCAAAACAAACTGTGCCCAGCACTGTTTTTTGTACAATTTTTTAAAAAGTATGCATCTTTTGTCACAGTTATCACGCAGAAGACGAAGGTTTTGTCTCATCTACATTATTGCGTGGTGAGTAGCTTTTATAAAGGCATTTAAATATATATATATATTTTTTGTAATTAATGTTGAAGCATTTGTATATTCACAGATATACACGTTTGCTCTGTATGCCATTTCCATAGGGCTGTGCCAATAATCGGATACCTCATCTACATAAACACTGTGCAAATTATGCAGGCTACTCTCACTGCATCATGTGAAAAGGGACACATGACAATACTAAAATCTGGCAACCGAGGACCCACCGCCCGGTTCTGTAACAGGTGACAGTGAGTTTCTGTCTGTGAGCTTAAGTATGTGCTTACAGTACTTTTCTAAACGCATGTGTGTTTCCTCTGGCAGCTGCATTCTCTTCCTGCATCTCACAAATGAAAATGACTCCTGCACAACAGTGGTAAGACACTTACCGACAACTAGTTCTGCTGAATCCCCTCTGCCGCTGTTTCCTTCATCTTGACTTTTGTCCAACAGGATAGGGCTCACTCCGAGTTCATCCGAATCTTCACGCTAAGCAGTGTGTTGATCGTCATCATCAGCTGCACAGTGGGTACACACACATTCACAGATAGAAGTGGCTAAAATAAACATTATGTTGTACTTGAAAAGCGTCTTTAAAATGCCTATTTATGCTGTTTAAATGTTATTTAATGGAGGATTACATCCATCCAATATCAGAAAGCACTTTTCATTTACATATTTTAATTTGATCTCACAGTGTCTAAAAAGATTTATTCAAGAATCTTGTCTCTCTAAAACCCCGCCTTTTTTCTAAACCCAAAGTCTGCTCTATTCTGATTGGTCAGATGATAGACCTAGTCTGTTGTGATTGGTCGACTACTTACAGCTTGTGTTAGAAACCAAATGCTGATTAGCATATCTGAATTTGGCTTCTTCAGCCCTTGGATGTAGATCATCGATGTACACAGTAATGATAACATTGTTTTACCGTATCGATTCCAGAGTTTTTGGATGTGCTTTCAAAGTCGATTTGACTTTTTTGTCTTCAAACTTGTTTTTAACATAAATTAAACTCTTCCAGGCAATTACAATCACAAATTTGAAAGTTAAATTAGACCCTACACTAACTGGCCACTTTATTAGGTACATCTTACTAGTACCGGGTTGGACCCCCTTTTGCCTTCAGAACTGACTTAATCCTTCATGGCAAAGATTCAACAAGGAGCTGGAAATATTCCTCAGAGATTTTGCTCCTTATTGACAAGATAGCATTATGCAGTTGCTGTAGATTTGTCGGCTGCACATTTATGATACGAATCTCCCATTTCACCATATCTGGTCCTCTATTGGATTGAGATCTGGTGACTGTGGAGGCCATTTGAGTAAAATGAACTCTTTGTCATGATCAAGAAACCAGGGGGGAGGGAAGGTGTGCGCCAACTGAAGAGCGGGTTGTACAATAGGTTCGGTGCGCATGGGGACTAAACCAAAAAGCTAGGGGATCCCATTTTCATTTAAAATGGGATTGTTGGCAGGTATAGAACAATGACTGTAAAAAATATGGACGACGCGACAGCCCTTTTTCCCATTGAACGCCTTGAGGGCAAAATGCCTGCTTGACGGGCACAAACTGTCGCAAAAGACTGCTGAAATTGGAGCCAGACATGCGCAGAAGGACTGTCTGATGGAGCCAGAGGAGGAGCCGCGAAAATGAGCAGAGTCGAGCTTCCAATCAAACGCTTTATGTAAAATCAACTACGCCCCCCGAACTTCTCAGCATGCGTTTGCTGTCATATCAACACAAATGGAAGTAATAACGTTAACAAATATGAGGGTTTTATATATTAAATCGCGCCAGCTCCAGGCCGCAGCGCATAACTTACTCGCGGCGTCGCGGGCTGATTCCGGCTCGCATGCGGCAGCGCCTGCTCGCTCGGCCGCCGCATCTGGCTCGATTGACTTGGGCTGGAATTGGGTAGTGAGTCCAGGCATCCGGAGTACGTCCAGCAGAGGTAACATTAGTCAGTCTGAGCTCTAAGAGATAAGTCTCCGGCAGGCGAGAATCTAGCCGGAACTGTGTTTTGCTATCTGGGTGGCTAGGCGTGTATCAGCAAACTAATAAAGCCCGAAAAAAGCCCTGAACTTAGCGAATAAACAGTGTTCCACCAGGATCATGTATGTCAGAAACTATAGTTTACTGCTGAACTCATTTTGTCATGGTAAAATAACACAGAAATCGAATAATAACATTTCAGTCTACTTCAGTCTCCTGTCGAAGCTCAGACGCCGCGCTTTGGGAAACTGTCAATCACAGCTGTCAATCACGATGACACGCCCAGCATTAAATTACTTCTAAAAACAAACTGTTTACAAAAATGAAGATCTGCACCTATTTCAGCACAATAACCAGTGCCTTAATCGACCAGAACTATCTTTCGGGACATTTTATTGCATTTTATTTATTTGGGCTCAAGTCTCCTTCATTAACACGGAGGAGGCGGGCTTTATGACTTGTACTGCAGCCAGCCCCCAGGGGGCGATCTAACGGCCGAAACCTTCACTCAAACGCAGGCTTGCGGCACACTTGGTATAGAATCATTTTGTTTGTGCACTTTGACCTTTGAAAACTTTACAGATCTTTTACATTCACAAACAGCTCCTATGCATAAAAGGAAATATCCAAAAAGGCATATAAAGGGCGCTTATTAAGTGCATTGACATTCAGATATTTGTATATGTCCACTTACTTCTAGGGTCACTGCTGGTGTTTAATGTAAATAATCTTGTGTCGTCCTATAGGTGGTGTACTGTAAGTTACATAGCTGTTATAGGCATTATGAGAACACAAGCATGTTCACTATGTCACAGAGGCCTCCGGGTGGGATTTGGTCTTCGGCTCGATACATGATCCTTGTTGTCTTTTTCTGCTGGACACCAGGTCAGTATAAGAACATAGGTTTGCTTCAGTGGTACTGAATATGAATGGCTGTAATTCTCCTTTGAAACTAAATGATGTTTTGTGTAATCTTTTCAGCGCTGCTTCTCATCTCTCTGTCATTTGCACAAGCTAGGATAAGACATCTCTTCCCTCTCTACGTTTTACAGGTAAGACACAACAGTAAGTTATAGATCATGTTAAATAATCTATAAATCTTTAAATGCTGATTCATTCCAGAATAAAACAGGAGACACACTGAATGAACAAGCCACTGAATCATTCACTCTGCTGATTTGTTTAAATGCAGTTCTCAAGATTGACTGAATGAGTGAGTCACTGAATCATTCAGTCATTCACTTTGTTTAAATACAGTTCTTAAGAGTGACTGGATGAGTGAGTCACTGAATCATTCACTCCACTGATTTATTTAAATTAAGTTCTAAAGAGCGATTTTATAAATGATTCACTGAATCATTCAGTCATTCACTTTGTTAAAATACAGTTCTTAAGAGTGACTGGTGGAATGAGTCACTGAATCATTCACTTCACTGATTTGTTTCAATACAGTTTTTAATAATGACTGGATGAACGAGTCACTGAATCATTAACTCAACTGATTCATTTAAATAGAGTTCTCGAGAGTGACTTTATGAATGATTTACAGAATCATTTACGCAGTTGATTTTGTTTAAATAGTTTGCAAGAGTGACTGAATGAGTGAGTCACTGAATCATTCACTCTGCTGATTTGTTTAAATACAATTCTCAAGAGTGACTGGCCGAATGAGTCACTGAATCATTCACTCTGCTGATTCGTTTAAATACAGTTCTCAGGAGTCAGTTTATAAATGAGTCAGTGAACATCACTCTGCTGATTTGTTTACATACAGTTCTTAAGAGTGACTGGATGAGTGAGTCATTGAATCATTAACACCACTGATTCATTTAAAGAGTTCTAAAGAGCGATTTTTTTAAAGGATCCACTGAATCATTTAGTCATTCACTTTGTTTAAATACAGTTCTTAAGAGTGACCGGATGAATGGGTCACTGAATCATTCACTCTATTGATTCCTTTAAATAAAGTTCTCAAGAGTGACTTCATGAATGATTTACTGAATCATCACTCAGCAGATTTGTTTAAATACAGTTCTTAAGAGTGACTGGATGAGTGAGTCATTGAATCATTTACACCACTGATTAATTTAAAGAGTTCTAAAGAGCGATTTTTTTTAAAGGATTCACTGAATCATTTACTCATTCACTTTGTTTAAATACAGTTCTTAAGAGTGACCGGATGAATGGGTCACTGAATCATTCACTCTATTGATTCCTTTAAATAAAGTTCTCAAGAGTGACTTCATGAATGATTTATTGAATCATTCACTCAGCTGATTTGTTTAAATACAGTTCTCAAGAGTGACTGGATGAGTAAGTCACTTAATCATTCACTCCATTGATTTGTTTAAATACATTTCTCAAAACTGACTGTTTCCCAGAGATGGGTTGCGGCTGGAAGGGCATCCGCTGCGTAAAAACTTGCTGGATAAGTTGGTGGTTCATTCCGCTGTGGCGACCCCTATTTAATAAAGGGACTAAGCCAACAAGAAAATGAATAAATGAATGAATGAATGAATGAAAACTGACTATATGAATGAGTCACTAAATCATTCACTCAGCAGATTTGTTTAAATAGTTCTTAAAAGTGACTGGATGAATGAGTCGCCGAATCATTCAGTCCACTGATTCATTTAAATAGAGTTCTCAAGAGTGACTTTATGAATGATTCACTGAATCATTCACTCTGCTGATTTGTTTAAACAGTTCTTAAGAGTGACTGGACGAATTTCTAAAAATCACAGACCTTTTAACGGCGTGGCATGTTTTCTCCACAGGCGCTGTCAGTGTCGCTCCAGGGTTTTCTAAACAGTATTGTTTACGCATGGAGACGACAGAATTTCCGAGACGCCGTTCTGGGGGAACGCCTGCCTCTGATGGCCTATTCAAACAGAGCCTTCTTCGATCAGTCATTAAATGAGCCATCATAATAAAAACACAATCATGCAAAGGTCTGAATTAAAACACTGTTAGTTTAAATGTGTTCTATTTATTTGTGTATATATATTTTAGTGATAGCTGTTAAGAAATTGACTATTGTGCTATAAACCTTACTTGAAATGTAAAATAATAATAGCTGAGTCGGCAAAAAGACGTCGCTATTTTACATAAAACAGCAATATGATATGTAAACTCTGTATTATAGCATGTCTATCTGCAGTTTTTCTTAATAAAAGTTTGAGTTACAGCCACGTGCCAGTACTTTTTGTTCTTTTAGGACTTTTTGCTAGATCATCTCTTACCTAACAATGACGAAGCGAGGTATGCCACAGAGCCGGTTGTAAAAAATTGTTCCTGTGCCATAAAGAGTTTCAGTACAGAACAGTCAAATAAACAGAAGGGTTATGATGGTGTCACATGTCACCAATGATGTCACATGATGAGGCCCTGAAGATGCACACACACTCAGAAGCCAGCGCTTATCTAAAAGCAGAAAAACTGTTAGTCAAACAGGTTAAAATATAATGTAATCTAAGCAAGATTCGAGCTGATTCAAGTCAAGCTGTTGTGTTTACTGAAGTTTTACAACGGCTATTGGTGCTAAAGGGGACACGTTAAACATACTTTTGATTGCAAAAGTAATTTTGTTCTGAATATTGTGTAAATATTTCCCATATTTCCTGTTTGTATAAATTATAGTTCACCAAGTAAGAACCCTTCACTTTTAGATTGACAGATTTGTGCAAAAGTCTTAGGCTCCCATTGCTGGTGGTGCCCTAATACTCTTGCACAGTACTGCATATATGACTTACAGTTCTGGTATGAGTCCAAGTATGTTTATGCAACACTGCAATATTTTCAGACATGAAATGCACAGCATATTCAAGCAAGTATATTTATAATTCATGTATCGGCTTC
This sequence comes from Danio rerio, assembly GCF_052040795.2. NCBI lineage: Eukaryota > Metazoa > Chordata > Actinopteri > Cypriniformes > Danionidae > Danio > Danio rerio. The sequence goes on along the minus strand of NC_141038.1, from coordinate 8,704,332 downwards.
ATCTAAGCATGCAAGAAATGAGCTTTTACCACTGTGCCTTGTAAAGCATTGACTCGGGGGTTGTTTAGGTAATAATAAATGTTCTGGTTAAAAGCTTCTGTTAATGATCACTTCTTATCAGAAACGCGGCTGTTTTTGTAGCCTGGAGATACAGTAATAAATACATTCACTAAGAGTCTCATGCTGAACGGAATGAACATGAACATTGAGGATTATGGGGTCGCACTTTTGAAAGGAATAAGTGAAGTTTATTCATAAACGAATTTCGAGGGGATCACGTGATTATGATTGAACACGGCTGGTTCTGCATTAGCATGCATGATCCAGCAATCAGGCCATTCCTAACCCACTATAAAGAGCCAGGGTTTTCCACTAGTCATCGTCGATATGAAGAATCCCCTCTTCCTCTCTACCTCGTCACCTTTCCCTCCATAGGGTGGCACGGTGGCTCAGTGGTTAGCACTGTAGCCTCACAGCAAGAACGTCACCGGTTCTAGTCTTTTAACAGGGCGGTGGACGTTTCTGTGCCTAGTTTGCATGTTCTTCCCGTGCTCGCGTGGGTTTTTCCCGGGTCCTCCGGTTTCCTCCCACATTCCAGAAACATGCACAACAAGTGAATTGATCAATCTAAATTTTGCACTACAGTCAATCTCTCATCCTGCAGCATATCTCTTCATAGCATTCAATTTTTAGTCATCAGTAGGCCCACACGGAATCTGTGCGTGCAGAATTCCACAGATTTTCCGCAGAATTCCGCAGATTACTGCAGATTTTTAGCCCATCATTAATTCTGTTAATTTACTTGTGTAAATGTGTGTAAATCTAAATTTATTCAGTTTTTTAAATTAATTACAGTAATATTATTGACTAATATGAAAATGTTCATCTTATTTATGTACAATGCAGTTTGTCCAGTAATATTTTATGTCTTTTAGTAGATATATTATATGAGAGACTTGCTTTGTTTACCAAATAAAGTTAATCTAATTGAATTTGCAATTTAAACATTAAATACAAGGTAAAAATGTATTACTTTTTATTTAACTTATTAGGGTTTTAGTTATGATACTCCCAAAATAATTCCGCAGAAATCCGCAGATTTTTATCAAAATTCTCCGCAGAAATAGCAGGGAGCCAAGGGCTCAAGGACCTTTTGGGCTCAGGGCTCTCTCCCGGGACAGCATGCCAAACTTGCTTTTACTCAATCATCAGCTAAGTGTGAACTCTTGAAAAGGAGTTAAAATAGGAAAAAAAGTAAAAAAAATAAAAATAAGAGTGAATGTGTGTGTATTTTGTATACACATACCCCCGTATAATGTTTTCCCTCATTTTTGTTGAATGAAAAGGAGAGGAGATTTTTTCAGCACATTTCCAAAGATAATAGTTTTCAAACATAACTCATTTCTAATAACTGATTAATTTGATCAGTAATAATATTAATATTTGACTGGATATTTTTCAAGATATTAGTATTCAGCTTAAAGTGACATTTAAAGGCTTAACTAGGTCAATTAGGCATTTTAGGGTAATTAGGCAAATCATTGTATGATGATGTTTGTTCGGTAGACTATCGAATAAAAATATAGCTTAAGTGGGCTAATAATATTGAAATGTTTTTTTATTTATTTAAAACTGCTTTTATTCTAGCTGAAATCAAAGAAATCACACTTTCTCTAGAAGAACAATATTATAGGAAATGCGTGAAAATGTCCTTGCTCTGTTAAACATCATTTGGGAAAAATGTTAAAAAGAAAAAAAAAATCAAAGGAGGGCTTATAATTCTGACTTCAACTGTATATCCAAAAAGGAACTGTAAAATGCATAAATTAAATAACTATTTAAGTTAACAAGTTGTTAAAAATCTGATAATGAACAGTTGGGTGGCTGTGTATTTAAACAGAAATCATAGATTCGTGGGTGTTTCTACTTTTTATTTGCACTATGCACTGTAGAAATGACGAAATGATAAAAAGTCATGATATTCACAAATAATATTCATGATATTCTACAAATGTTTTTAAATTACTCAATTGTATTTTAATAAGTTAACCAGGGTTCAGCTACATCTTTAGGTTATGCAAAGTTTAACTTAATACTTTTAGTAAGTTTGAATGATACAAGTTGAGGTGACTCGAATACAGTTCCCAAGAGTGACTGGATGAATAGGTACACTGTAAAACCCAAAGAGTTAAGGTAACCCAAACCATTTGAGGAAACCGATTGCGACAAACCATTTAAGATTAAAAACTAATCCTAATGAGTACTGTGAACTTAATCCATTTGAGTAAACACAGCAATTTGAGCACAGTAAAACCCAATAGATGAAGAGAACTCAAACTAACAGTACTGTAAAACCCAGTAAGTTAAGGCAACTCAAACTGTTTGAGGAAACCAATTGCTACAAATCATTTGAGGTAAAAAAAAAAAACTAATATGAGTACTGTGAACGTAATGTACTCCATTTAAATTGAAGTATTGAGGTATTTAATATATATATATATATATATATATATATATATATATATATATATATATATATATATATATATATATACATATATATATATATATATATATATATATATATATATATATATATATATATATATATATATATATATATTACTTTAAACACTGAGTACAAAACTCTTTTCAAATGAGTAGAGTTAACTTTCAGTCAATTTTGAGTTAACTACACGGTCACACTTTATTTTGATGGTCCGTTTGTTGAAATAAGTTATACTGGATCTACATGCCAACTAATTCTCATTAGGTTATAAGTAGACTGTTAGGTTGTTAGGTTGTGGTTAGTGTTAGTGTAGTTAGCTAAATGTCTGTTGAAGGAGCAGAATCAACAGATATTAAGCAGACAGTCTACTAATATTAAAATGGACCATCAAAATAAAGTGTTACCAACTACACTCATATCATTTGACAAAGTTGACTGTTGTGTTTTAGAGTAAGAGTAAATAGTAAGTTTGAATGATACAAGTCGAGGTGACTAGAAAAGCTCATTTGATTCTTTAAAAAAAAATTCAAAGATTAAGGCATGCAGCAAGAATTGTTTATAGTGGGCTCTGCTCTTTTTATCTATTTTCTCGCAGCCTCATGAGCAGCTGTTGTGGTCCAGTGGTTAGCACATAAGATTATGACGCCTCCGACCTGGGTTTGATCCTCGTCTAAATAATTTCTTTTTTCATTTTTTTATTGTTAAGACCATTTGAACTTCTAAAGCAGCTGTTTTCTCAAAAAAGACGTAATAGTGTCATTAGAAACTGAATTGGAAATGACCTTATTTTAATATAGTCAGTCGTGAACTGAAGTGGGCCAGTCTGAGGCTTGAAACTCCAGGGCTGAAAAGGAGTCCCACTCCGGCCCTGTTTAATCCACTAACATTTATAAATAAAAACAAAAAACTAGCCAGCTAACTTAATTTCTTTATGTTCACTCAACACAAATCAATTGTGTGGAACCCAGTGTTTTTTTACAGTGTAACTTTATCACAAAATGGCACAAATGTGTGAAATGCATGAGAAATAGGAGGGAAAACGGGCTTGAAGTTTGGACAGGGCAGATAAAGTTTAATGTCTACAGTCATTATACGGCCATAAACAGCCTCCAGACAAACCATATCTGGATGTTTACACCTGCATTTGTGAAGAAAGAAAGAAAAACTCATAAAAAATACTGATGAAAAACAAAACTTGGGGGAATTTGTAAAGCCTATCATCATAACATCATGTAGTTACATATTTACTATATAATCTTTTCAATAATAAAAAGGGGGAAACAACAACAACAACAACAAAAAATATCTAGGGGTTTTTAAAGGGGTTTTTAGGTTATATTTTACAATGATAATGATGTCTGTAAATAAGTATGCACTGTCATGCAGAAAGAAAAAGGGATTCAAGATTATTCTCAAGAAACGAGGGAATTTTGCAACAACCTTAGTCAAGTGGTTACATTTTTACTATATAATCTTTTTATTAATAAAAAGGGGGATAAAACAAAGAAAATAAATATCTAGGGGTTTATAAAGGGGTTTTTAGGTTATATTTTACAATGATAATGATGTCTGTAAATAAGTATGCACTGTCATGCAGAAAGAAAAAGGGATTCAAGATTATTCTCAAGAAACGAGGGAATTTTGCAACAGTCTTAGTCATGTGGTTATATATTTACTGTACAATCTTTTTATAATTGAAAAGGGAGATACAACAAATAAAATAAATATCTAAAATTTCCAATTATTAAAATATATTTGTGGTAAAGTTTTGCATGTTTGCATGCATTTGAATAACTAATAATTTAAAGAATATACATAAAATAAACCATGAAAAACAACAAAGTATCAGCACAAGTCCTGAAAAAAAAAAAAAAAATATATATATATATATATATATATATATATATATATATATATATATATATATATATATATATATATATATATATATATATAATAGCCTTGATTGATTCAGTTTTTCATTTTTGTATTTCCTTTGTTAACTGTATGCAAATTATGCTGTCATTTTCCTGTGTTTTCATCATTTTTAATAATTATTTTAGTGCACTTTTTAAACCACATTAAAATGCTTTGGCATCTATAGCTGAAATAGCATACGTTTTAGGTTTATTTCATCTTTGATTCTATTGCAGCATTTATTTTATTGCAAGCAATGAAATTTAAAGCTTTTACTTTCAGTTTTAGCTACTGTAGTTATGTAAATGGTTGCCAATAAAAGAAAATACTGAATATAGTTTCTGTGTACGAACACGATGTTTATTTTAACGGCTCTCATATGTCAGTTGTCAGGTAAACCCCGCAATAAACAAACCTTCAGAAATGATTGACTCGTCACACAACATTAAAATACACAGGACACGCCAAACCCAAGTCAGAGATCAGTTTGAAAGAAAAGAAGAGAAAGCCAAAAAATAAATAGTTATATATAAACATACAGACACGACCCACAGTCTTTCCTCCCTCATCTTCCTCCAGTTTCTTACTAGAATAGTTTGAGACACTATTTTACTGTGACTCTGAGCTTTACTGATGTATACAGTTGCAGTGCATACAAAAATCACCCTTTTCAGCTACAGCAAAAGAATTTCTTTAATTATTTTTTAGATTTGTCTTTATACAGTATGTATGGGTCAAATTTATACAAAAAATCTAAATATTGGATGAAGTCTGGTTCAAAAATATAATTTGTAGGAGTCATACATTGTATATTGGCGATTGACCACAAGGTGTCAGTAGGAGACTATATAACTGTGGCTTCACTGCATGAAGTAAGAGAGTGTCGGTAGGAAGCACAGTTTTTGACCGTACTGTAGTAGCTCAACTTAACTCAACGTACAACTTAAGGTAACAGATAAGTGCATATAGATTAAGGAAAAGTGATGAAGTAATTCTGTTGATTGGAAAATGAAGTTTTTATTTGCATCGATTTTGCCTACGGACTTTGATTGTTAAAAACTTGCTCACTCTACCAACAATTGGAAAGCCACTACATCAATATTATTATTTACATATTGATGTCAAGGTTTTTTACAGAGAAGATTTTGGAATTTTTATCACTTCGTAATTCAGAATATATTGTGAATATCAAGTTTTAATAATACGAATATCAAGTTTTTTGCTTTTTTTTGGTAGAATAAAATGTATATAATTAGGCATAGTATGTATGAGCATCCTTCAGAATATATAAAGAGTATAAAAACCTTTAGAATACAGATATGTGAATAAAACTAAAGTTTGGTGCATAAGTGCTGCTGTAGTGGAGATTTATGGCTCATTGTAGGAAAAAAAACAATATACACTATATATAGAAATATGTACTATAATTGAAATCTACAGACAAAACTTAAAGTGCAACTCAAGAAACATGAAGTAAACTTTATTAAATAAATAAAATAAATTGACTCATTCTGAAAACGTACCGCTGTATACATTCCTGGAGAGCACCAAATACGTCCCAGGAGCTACGTGTTTTGCAGTTTTTGTTTTTGCAAATCCACCAGAGGCCACTTTGTACATTTTTTAAGATCTCAAATTTCTCCTGCTAATGCTGTTCGTGCCTGCTCTTCTAACGTAAATCCACCAGAGGCCGCTGTGTACGCCTTTTGAGCTCTTAAATTTCTCTCGCGAACACCATTCGTGTCTGCTCTTCTCCCGTAAATCCACCTGAGGCCGCTGTCGACTGACTGACTGACCGACTGATCATCTGACTCACCCTCCTACTTTCCTAAACCCAAACGATGTTTTAAATAGCACAGATTGACCCGCCCACCCACTTCCCTAAACCCAACCAACAGTGTTTTCAAAAGCAATTCAGAAAAAAAAAGCCCTCGTGGCAGCCTGATTTTTACCACGTTTTCAGATTTTACCAAATTCTCACCCTGCTATTTACTTGTTTATTTATTTTTTTTTGGCTTTTGTTTTTGTCTTACCCGCTTTCTGGAACCGTTCTTCGCCATACTCCTCTCTGCGTCTAAAGTCGACTGACATACTGGACGCACCACTGGACAAACTGGTAATAGCGTACTTCTGGCTACATACTGTAATTTGGGATCTCCAAAAATGTGTATAGGGGTACATTTTCAGAATGAGGCTGTGTTGAAAATTGGGAGGGGGCATCTTCATCTGTGACCCATTTACCACCACAGGAATGAAACACGTTTTGACATATAAGACAAATTTGTATAATATTTCAGATCGTTGCTGCTTTTACAGAATTTTACATTATTTTTGTAAATAAATGACACAAAATAAATACCATTTTTTAGTCAGTAAGATGTAGCTGGAAGGGCATCCGCTACATAAAACACATGCCAGAGTAATTGGTGGTTCATTCCGCTTTGGCGACCACTAATAACTCAGGAACTAAGCTGAAGAATAGTAAGTGAGCAGTCAGTAAGTAATACTGCAATATTTGCCACCGGCGCCAATTGTCCCAACACTTGCAGGTGTGGTAAACATTTTATTGTTGTCCTGACCTTCTTGGATTTTTTTTATGTAATGTTGAGGAATGAGAATAACACCACAATAAAAACTAGCACACTTGGCTTGAAATCAATTACAGGAAGGGTGAAAAAGGTCAAACCTAACACGGAAAAAACTTAAATAAACCAAGTAAAATATTAAAACAAGGTGTGCTAAGAACAACTATTGTAAATTCACATATGTGACCCTGGACCACAAGACAAGTCAAAAATACATTTTTTGAAAATTGAGATTAGTAGATGTTATCTGAATAAATAGGTTTTCCATTGATGTATAATGTGTTAGGATTGGACAATATGTGGTCAACTATTTGAATATCTAAAATCTCGATAAAAAAAAAATCAAAATACTGAGGAAAAAACGCCTTTTATATGAGCTGTATGTAATTTTTTGACTATTGTAATGCATAAAAATACCATAATACGTTAGCAGACAGGCAGCAGATGGTGGCGCAGTGGGTAGCAGGAACGCCTCACAGCAAGAAGGTCGCTAGTTCAGGTAGTTAGTTCAGCTAGGTCAGTTGCCATTTCTGTGTGGAGTTTGCATGTTCTCCCCGTGTTGGCGTGGGCTTCACCCCTCTAAATGAATACACTTGCATAAAGTAAATCGTATCTCAAAGCTTTTACTGTGGCTCTTTTATTTTTATATTTTATTTTATTTTATTTTATTTCTCCTCGTGCCGCCCCCCAGCAAGTCGCCGCCCTGGGCAATCACCCATATTGCCTATGTCTAAACCCGCCACAGGATGTTAGTGTGCTTTCACATCTGTGGTTCGATTAATTTGGTCTGGTTGCATTGTAGCATTTTTCTGCCAATTTTGGGTCCTTTTCACACCACACTGATTGCTTTAGTCTGAACAAAATCCACATCACTCATTGGCCAGATATTATTGAACGTGTTTCCTAAACTGTTTTTCGATTGGTCAGAATTGACTTGCGGGAAAATGCCAATGGAACTCCTGCAAGTAAACAAACTGGCAGACACAACATGTGGCTTTTTACTATGGAGGGTCGACTGCGCTGGCTGATTGTATCCCTGCTCATAGTATATTATATAGTTTGTATACATCATTTTAGACAAACGACACATTTAGAGAATGAAGCACGGCTGCGGCTGGAAAACAATGTTTTAATCTATTGCAAATGGCGAACGTGCATTGTAAGTCACTTCAGGATGATGCACAAATTAATTTTATGCTTTAATGCTTATCTTCCGGAAATATTATCAACGATCCATCAGGTAATGTTTGTCCCCCTCTCTCTCTCTGTTTAAAATTGTTGGTTAAGCGCTGACAGAGAAAAACAGCAAAAAATTTTCCTCCACACCCCATAAGATGAGACAGCGCATCGGACTTTGGCAGCTGGATTAGTCCAAAAGGCGCAGTACTTTTTGCAGTTGAGTACGTATGTTCTAATTTGGATCTGTTCTCAACACAAACAAACCACTTCAGGGTTCGTTTGAAAGCATACCGAGACCCTCTTGAAGAGTCTTTTTGGTCCGCTTTTGTTTTGCACTCGTGTGCGATTGCTACATTCAAACCCGCCCAAACGAACCACACCAAGAGGAAAAACGAACTCTAGTGAAATTCAACCGAAATAAATAAGGCAGGTGTGAAAACACCCTTAGTCTTGTTTCTAGATCTGCCACTATGCTGACACATAGGCATCTGTAGCTCCGCCCTCTTTTGAAAAGAGCACAATCTAATTTGAATTGAAGAAGATTTCTATTCTCTCAGTGTGAAGTATTTTCTAAGTGTAAAGCAGTTCATTTTCTCTTCTCAAAGAGTATGGAGTGTTTGCAGCAAACATGCCTGTGTGTGTTAAAAATACTGTGTAAAATGAGTATGCCTGCACAGGAGCAACACTAGGAGAAGGCAATGCTGAAGAATGATTGTGTAGAATAACTGAATATGTAAAGCACTGATTATATATGTTAAATACTTTCATGAAGCTATATGTGTCAGAAGTTAGAATGAGTAACATATTATCAAGTGATTATGCTATCATGACAATGTATGTAAACACTTAGTCCTTATGCATAAGTTGCATCTATGGAGAGAGAACTTTGGTTTCAAAACAGTTGCTGACATGACATAGACCTGTGACATCTCACTGACCATAGCAAGCTGGCAGAGAGCCAAGAATAGCAGGACCACTTAGAGTAAAAACTTATCCTAAAAAGGTCAAGAATTAAAACAAGACACCTAGGGGTGTGGAAAATAACCTGTATAAAGACTGGGGAAAACACAGATACTTTAGAAGGAGCAGGAGAGACTTTAGAAAGAGAACCAAAGAAAGGAAGTGACCAGAAGAGACTTCAGAATGCTTTGGGGTCTGCTCTGCTCTTTCTCGGCTTTATTATGGAGAATAAAGTCTATTTTCTGATATTCAAAACCTCCGGTCTGATCATTTCTAATTGATAAGAAGTCGAATTACGACAGAACTTAAAGCGACAGTCCCCAAAATGGCACAGTTAGAATCAAAGCCTAAACAAGGCTGTTTCAAACTGTTATAAACATTATTTGTGTAATATTTTGATCTAAAATTTCACATAGACACCCTAGGGTTATCAGAGACTCATTTTACATCTTGTAAAAAGGGTCATGATAGGTCCCCTTTAACATCCTAATTGTTTGGGCATTAAAAAAAATCTATAATTTTGATCCATACAATGTATTTTTGTATTCTGGTTTTGTGGCCCATGGTCAAAACAACAAAACAAGAACCAATCAGCTGACCTTCCCTCCTCTCAGAAGTCCATAGAGAGGGACCGCTGCTGCACAGGGTTTGTATGGTTACGTACCATCACGACACCACGTCCTCGGCCAAAAACTTCATTGTACCCGATCTCCTCCATGACCTGTCCCTCCAGGCTCAACTCGTCCTCCTCCAGCGCCTCTCTCAGACTCTGTGCGCTGTAGGCGTGTGTGTGCGGGTGGTGTGAGCGAGAGCTGCTGCGTCGGCCATGGAAGCTGCCCCAGCTGCGAGCCCCGACCGCCGTGCTCAGCTCCTCAGACAGAGGATTGGTTCTGGTCATCAGGATGGTGGTGCTGTTATGAGCGCCGCAGTGATGCTCACGGATGCAGCGGGACATGCTGGCGGAGCGGTGCAGTTTCTGCAGGCCCTCCAGCTCCTCCTCCAACAGCTCCTCTGGCATATCGGTGTCCTGCATGGAGAACATCTCGTACTCGGGAGGATCCATCACCTCCTGCATCTCCGTAGCACTGAACAAACCTTTACGGCACAAGATCTGACGGGGGACCATACACACAAGATTATATTTTTTACACATAGTTGCAACCCAGGCTCGTTCTGAAAATGTACCCCTATATACATTTCTGGAGAGTGTTAAATATGTCCCAGGAGCTACGCTTTTTGCAGTTTTAATTTTCGTGAATCCACAAGAGGCCGCTGTGTACACTTTTTGAGATCTCAAATTTTTCTCACGAATGCCATTCGACAGTTCTAAAAAGCAATCCAAAAAAAGAAAAGCCCTCGCGGCCATCTAATTTTTACCACAGTTTCAGATGTTACCAAATTCTCACTCTGTGTGTATTAAAAAAAAAGCTAATAATCCGATTCATTGCATTTTTATCCCAAACTTGTGCAATCCTTTAAAGGGCCATGAAACCCCCTCGTTTCAGCAGGGTGTTTTCACACCTCTACTTTGGAAAAAGTCAGAAAAGTGGGCGTGTCCAGCTCTGTTTAGGGGGGAGTGTCGAAGGAACTAAAGTGGGAGGGTGTGGGAGTGTCTATTTGGGCTCGCGCGAGTTTCAGAGTCAAAATAAACACACAGGAGAAAGTGATGGTGTTTAACCTACATGGACATCTGTAGTCGAATTATTTGCCAAATTATTAAATGTTGGACTTTAACTGCAGTTTGGCTCTTTCATTCAGGGAATTCATTCATGCCCCTCACGACACACAAGATATTTGATTCGAGGAACTGCTCTAAGCATGTATTTTTCATGCAATGTTTGATACCGCACGGCGAATGAGAGAAAAAAAAACCTCAGCATTTCACGGAAAACTTAGAAGCACACGGCAGCTAGTGTCAGAAAGCCGCGTGTGTTATTCCGGTCACAAAATGCGGTAAAAACCCTACACGAGGTTAAAGTTTGGTTGTGGTGCTAACATGTTTGTACTCGGTGCAATAGTTAACTTAGTTCGATACGAACAAACTGAATAAACAAAGAGCACTGGTCGCTCACTTACCAAATCTGTAGAGACAGGACAATCACCAGCAACTAGAGCCGCGTCCTTATTAAGAGAAGACTACAAGCGAATCCGGATCTCTGCGTTTGCAGATGAGAACAGCTCTCAGGTAAACAATAATCCTCCTTAGACACGTAAGTTATTGTTGTCGAGCGTCGCGTACACTGTTAATCCACACATGACTCCAGCTGAGCTCTCACAGAGAGAAAATAAAAAACAAAACTTAACTGCAGCAAACTATAAAAGCAACACTTCACGCTTGTTTTGCCAACACAACGTGGCGTCTCTGTCGTGTAAACAAGGTGAAAGTAATGAATATTAATGAAGTTGCACAATAGAGCGCGCTGATTGGTTTGAACCAAGCCTTACTCATGCATTAATGCATCACACTGTAAGACGTAATAAGACACACTCTGGTACAGACGTCCAGTCTGCACGCTGGAATACAACGCTATTATGTCATGGCCGTGACGCAGCTTCAAAAATTTGTTTCAAACCGGAAGCACGAATTTACTTGAAATAATGCAAAAACAACCAATTTACACTTTTTAGTGAAATATAGGTGTCCTAATAGTGTTTTTAGCAGTGCGGGACACATATACGACTGTCAACAGCTCAAAAATGTGTTTTGGTGTTTCGTGACCCTTTAAAACTGCAATAATAAATAAAGAATTAAATTTACCCTTGCCATTGTTCAGACAAACAGACCCACGGTCGCACCACTGGCTGAGTCAATATGTCTGTGTCAGGAAGCTCAAGTAAACAAATACATCAGTGTTGTTTTTTTAAAAAGAGCCACAGTGTTTAGTTTGTTCAGGAAAATCAACTTGCAGTGGTTTACGTATTTAAAAAGCTAAATAATATAAGTTGTTAATGTTTCTATAATGTTTACATGCATTTCTGACATATAGAAGTCTGCTTTTTTATTAATCAATACCTTTTTCCTGGGCTGCTTCATCTGTATAAATATAGATATGATGAGCAGAAGGCAGACCACACCAGTGGACACTCCAATCACTGTGCCATGAGTTTTACTCATCTGATGGAAAAAAGTTTTAGGCTTCTTTTCTGATAGAGACGAGGAAAACAAACACAAGAGAGAGCAGAAGATGAGAGAGCAACCCCAATGAGCACAATAATAATAAAACTCAATTATGAATCTTTATTACTGCTTTACATCGCCAGGGTTAACATGGCGTTTTCCTGGACTCCATAATAATCGTTTTTCCTGTGATGTCCAGTCCTTCATAGACTAATTAATTCAGAATATACACACATTATGTGCTTTATAGGTGTGTATCGGATCATGGTTAATCCGTAATTCGTACTGATTACAACCCACTGTTCCTGATACAACAAGTGGCCTGGGGATTAACGCAATTATTTTAATAGTAGATTATTTACATATTTATATTTACTCACAATGATACTTTCTTCTGTTGAACACAAAAGAAGATATTCTGAAGAATGCTGAAAACCTGTAACCATTGAATTCCATAGTAGGAAAGCAAACACTGTTGAATGGTTACAGGCTTCTTCAAAGTATCTTCTTTGTGTTCAACACAATAAAGAAACTCAAACAGGTTTGAAACATGTTAAATGATGACACATTTTTTTTTTTTTTTGGATGAACTTTAAGGTCAAACCCATGAATCAGAGAATTTCTTTTTGAGATGCAGACAAAAACTGTTGCTTATGAAACTATCTATTAAAACTCTTAAGACAGCTTGTATGTCTAATGAGCGACAATGGCTGGAAAACAAACATTGTTTTTTTTTACCTCTGCAGTTGTTTTCATCCCAGGGAAACACACAGTTCTGAACACCATTACAGACCAGAGTGTTGTTGATGCACATGTTGCTGTGACAGAAATATGCATTGGGCGAACACGGAGCTGAAAAACACGTTAGAGATTTAAATGAAATAAAGAGCCAGACAGACATGCAGTGCACTTGAGTGTCCACATGGTGGATCTCTTACACTTCATATTTACAATCTGATACCACTGGTCAGATTGTCCCCGTGACATGCCAAAGCAAACCTACTATTGCATAATATTCTGATACTGTCACCATAAACCCAAAATTAGGCAATTACTTATTATTGTTTATCGAATATTGCAATATTTTCAGTACTGGGTTGTGGCTGGAAGAGCATCTGCTGCGTAAAACATAAGTCAGAATAGTAGAGTAACCCCTGGCAAATGAATGAATGATATATTCATTATAACTGATTTATCCATGCAAATTATTATTCACTTTTGTTGAAATCCATGTGTCCTTTTAAACTTTAATAAAAAATAATTCCCCCTCATCTTCAACACAAATTCTCTGAAAATGCTTTTACTTGTAAATTAAATGACCTTCACTATACACAAATGCATCACAATAATGTAGAAAACCTTTTGCAACTTATTGGTATAAGATATTCCTACAAAAAGGATTAAAGATAGACTGGGTCAAAAGTAATTTTGTGATATTCTCAATATAATATAACTAAAACATGCGCCAGAGTAGTCCGCTGTGGTGACCCCAGATCAGTGTTGCCAGATATAGCTGACTGATTCGAGCCTAAAAACTATCCAAAACCAAATCAAAAAGCACCGCCCAACAATCTGTAGACTATAATAACCTGTTGCGAGGCTTGGGGGGATCACAACTGTTTAAGTGTCTGTATGTAAAGAACTGGGGCTATAGCATCTTTTTGGGAGATCATAACAGGTTTATAAGTAAAAACCGGGGCTGACGGACACGCCGTTGCAAAACTGCCCAAATTTTCACTACCCGCCTATGTCATTTTTTACCCGCAAAAACAAATTCAAAACCGCCCAATCTGGCAACACTGCCCCTGATAAATCAGAGACTTAGCCGGAGGACAATGAGTAGATGATATAACTTTATTCATTGATTTATTTATTTATTTATTTATTTATTTATTTATTTATTTATTTATTTATCATAATTCAAAGAAAAAAGTACAATAAATGTTTTTTTTTTATTTAGGGCGCCATAAAAATATTTTCAGTTTATTTATTTATTTATTTATTTATCCTGTCTTTTTAATTTAATTGATGTGGATTTCTTATCCAAATAGGGTCTAATAAATTTAAAATGTTAAATAATTTATAGCAAAACATCACCTTTTTTAAAAGGTCAAAAACAGCACATATGTACTGTATAATTGAAAAAAAATATTTTGGTTGTATTATTAATAATAATATTTTTATATAATATTAATATTACTAATTATTTATATTAATATTGTTTATATTAATTCATTCATTTTCTTTTCGGCTTAGTCCCTTTATTAATCTGGGGTCAGCATATGTTTTACACAGCGGATACCCTTACAGCTGCAACCCATCACTGGGAAACACCCATACACACTCATTCACACACGTACACTACGGAGAATTTAGCTTACCCAATTCACCTATGCCACATGTCTTTTGACTTGTGGAGGAAACCAATACGAACACGAGGAGAACATGCAAACTCCACAAAGAAATGCCAACTAGCCTAGCCGAGGCTCAAACCAGTGACGCAACCTTTATTGCTGTGATGTAATCGTGCTTTCCAGTGCACCATGGTGCAGCTCTATTGTTCATATTAATATTACAAATTATATTATTATTATTAATAATAATATTAAAGAAGTACGTCATTTTAGTACACAAAACATATTTGTGTCATAACTTCTCTAAGCTAAACCTCAACCTAAACATTTCTGTTTCCATATGTATTTGACAACATAAATAGTGTGTATCACAAATGTACAAAAGTGTGCATTAAACTGAAAAGATAGTCCAGAATCACGTGTTTAACTTAGTGTAGTAAACAAAACTAAGCCCCCCATTCCCACAGAGACAATCAGACTTGTCAAAAATGTAGATGAATGCTTACGTTCGGTAAAGACTGTAAACAGCAAGCGGAAGCGGCTCAGTTTGCTGGTCTCATCAGCCCACATTCGCACCACGGCCACAGTGTTGTCAAGAGTGATGTCATTAGCAACAGTGCTGCAGAACTTGGCCTTCAGATCCTCAATGGCATTACTGCCTTCATAAACGGCAACAAAGTTTTTCTTACACTCGTTTGAGTTCTCCAACTGATAGTCTAGAAAGCGGAGATAGATCTGAATGAGAGACACAAACAGAGACATTAAATGGCACTGTATATGACATGCATAATCAGGAAAAAATATATTAAAATATACATATTTATATTAACATGTTAAACTATATAAACTAATGGCTCAGTCTTCCTACTAACAGCCGGCATCCCAAACAATTACTTATTTTTTCACCAAGAAAACCTCAAGAATTGTGTTGTTCATGAATAGATTTTTATATTAAACAATAATCATAATTAAGTAGATGGACAAGCAGCAAAAATCTCTTTTTTGAGTGTACTAAATGTAGATGTCTAACCAGACATTACTATATTCTGTCTCGCTACAATCCAACCCGCTCTGTAAGATCTCAAAACTCTGGGCTTCTGGTAGTACCTCGAATAGCAAAGTCGAGTAAAGGAGGTCGAGCCTTCTCATTTATGGCTCCTAAACTCTGGAATAGCCTTCCTGATGATGTCCAAGGCTCAGACACACTCTCGCAGTTCAAAACTAGATCAAAGGCCTATCTTTTTAGTAAAGCATACACTCAGTGCATCACTTAGCAGTATGATACATGAATTTGCCCCACGCAGGTTTTTTGCATCTCGCTTACATACACTATGAACAGCAGCTACGCTCATTATTCTATTTAATCTTTATTTCCACCTGGGGATACTCATCCCGAGGCCCTCAAACTACGCAGCGTCACTGATTCGATCCAAGACCAGCAACAAGAGGATCCCAAGGTTTCTATAATCCTGGACCAGGCCGTATCCTGAGCAGCTGCTGTGGTGGTCATGGAGGAGTGGAGAGCATGAGACTGATTCCTGTGATGCTCCAGGGACAGACTAGTCTTAGCTGAGGTCCAGCATTCTCCAGCCTCCTGCGCCCAGACTGCAGCTCTGCACAAGACATTTGGCCATAGGAGAAATGGTCGTGCCCAACTAAGCCTGGTTTCTCTCGAGGTTTTTTAATTCTTCACTTTCCACAATTAGTGAAGTTTTTTCCTCGCTGGTGTTGCCACTGGCTTGCATGGTTCGGTATCTGTAGAGCTGCGCATCGATGTATTTGCTCCACAGTGTTTGAACCACACTGAACTGAGCTAAACTGAACTGAACTTAAACACTGAAAACGGAACTGACACTGTTTCAGTTTACTATGATCTTCTATATCTTCTATCTACATTGTAAAAGCGCTATAGAAATAAAGGTGAATTCAACTGAATTGAATTTAACTGAATTACTAACCTTAGACATCGGTGGAGCTCTTATGGTCCAAATACAATCCACGGCTTCCCCTGCTTTCACCTTATTTTCCTCCTCAACCTGACTGGATCTGATTACACCATCTGCTCCAGACATTTCAAACTGGCAGTCTGTGGGAACAAGATAAAGGTAAAGACAATTCAATTAGTTCAGTTTAATTAGGTTTAAACATTAAATGATTGTAGCATTGTATTGCAAAGCGTTTGAGAAAGAGGCCCAGAGTCTGCAGACTGCAGCTGGGGAAACGTAATACTAATAAATTCTGGGTCACTGAAATATTCAGGAGTTTACATAACTGATGCACTAAAGAGGGAATTTACATTTATATTTGTTGGGCACGGTAACCATAGCAACTGAAAATGAGGGTACATAATGTGTTTTTCTGAAAGGTAGCAAACCTATAATAAAATCAAGGAAAAGCGGCAGATCATGCCAGGTTAGGCTTGGTTAGTTAGTTAGTAGAAATCAAACACAAAAATCCTAAGATAAATAGATTTATTATTAATAATTATTATTGTGGTGGCATGGTGGATCAGTGGTTAGCATTATCGCCTCACAGTAAGAAGGTCTGTGTGGAGTTTGCATGTTCTCCCCATGTTGCCGTGGGTTTCCCCCACAGTCCAAACACATGCGCTATAGGTGAACTGAATAAACTTAATTTTCCGTAGTGTATGTGTGTATATGAGTGTGTATGGATGTTTCCCAGTACTGGGTTGCAGCTGGAAGGGCATCCGCTATGTAAAACATATGCTGTATAAGTTGGCGGTTCATTCTGCTGTGGCAACCTCTGATGAATAAAAGGATTAAGCAAAAGGAAAATGAAAGAATTAATTATTATTGTTATTATGCTTAAGGAAGTTATTATTATTAGATTAAGACTTAACTATCAGCTTAGTTATGTCATTTTAAATGTAAAGATGATGACATTGTTTGAGATGTCTTTGTTATGACTACTTGACAGAAAAGTCTTTGTTGTGATATTTTGACATAACCAAGACAACATAACTTGTCATAAATCTGTTATAAACATGACTGTCATAAGGCCATTATAATTGTGTCTTGAATAATGTTCTGATCTTTGTTTTCAGTGAAACAAACATTCAAATTTCTTATTGAAAATGTCATTGCTCTGTCAAATAATTTTATAATAGCGTCATTAATATTTAATGACATTCAAATTAAATATTCCATTTGTACCACTAGTTCAGGTCAAGAAAAATATTAATACTGCCGTTCTAAAATTCATGTCACAATTATAATGTCATGACAGTCATGTTTATGACAGATTTATGACTAGTTATGATGATTGTAAACAGTCAGGTTGTCATGACAAAGACAGATACAGGTTATAAAGCAATTATTCAATTACTTATTAATAAATGCATTTATTAATAAATCCATAATAATTAATTATGCATCTATTAATTTCACGCTGTCATAACAAGGACATCTCAAACAATGTCATCTTTACATTTAAAATGACATAACTGAGCTAATGACGCTAATAAGCATGAATAAAATCTCATTCATTTTCATGATGTGTCATGTTATTATAAATGTTTCATGACAGTATTATGAACACCGCCTTCAAGTAAATTGTTAACTTTTATAAATTCATATGATAAATTATATTACATTATTTTGATTATGATTTTGTATACTAAAATGTACTTTTTTAAATAAAAAAATATTATTTATATTAAATTAACTTTCCCATCGGCTTAGTCTCTATTTCAGAGGTCCTCACTGGACCACCAAATATTCCATATGTTTTACACAGTGGATGACCCTCCAGCTGCAACCCAGTACCGGGAAACACCCATACACACTCATTCACACACACTTTTTGTCAACTGACCCAGCCGGGGCTCGACACAGCAACCTTCTTGCTATGTGGCGACAGTGCTAACCATTGAGCCACTGTGCTGTGCTCATAGTATCAATAATTGTATAATTGTTTGAATTCAATGGATCTTTACCTGGAATAGGATTCAGCAGTCCTCCAACATGGAGATGAAAATCAGGATCTGTAAAAAAAATCAAGAGCAAAATAACACAAAGGGAAGAATTGCATGATGTAATTGCAAGATATATTTATAGTACTTACCTGCAGTGTATGAATACTCCACCTTGAAACCCAGTTCTTCCAGCTCCTCATCGCTGGTAAACTTGATCCACAAGAAGCGTCCGGAGGAGGTGACAATTCCTGGACTCTTATCCCCGCAGAATCGATTAATCAGGGGAGAGAAAATGAACGGCCCATCGCGTATTTCAATGTTATCAAAGCGGCACTCAAAAGACGGTTCAATGTGGTAGATGTCATCGAAGACCAGCTGAATTCTCTTCCGCGGATGGGCTGATTTGAAACAAGAAACAGGTGTTAAAATATGATTACTGTAAGTATTGTGACTAGGACCCCCCCACACCCCCCCCCCCCCCTACCCCCCCCCACATGTAAAAGTTTAGGTTGGTTTTTAGCCACTTTATTATTATTACTCTCCTTTAGAGAGAAAGATGTGGAAAACTAAACTTTGCACTAACAACATTATTAAAGCATGGACCCATCTTGCCTCTATCAATAGGACAGGCTAGTGGTGGTGATGTAATGGTGTGGGATGTATTTACTACCCTACTTTGAGTCCTTGAAGAGCAATTGAACACTGTTTAAAAGCCAAAGTATTGTTGCTGAGCATGTCTATTATTTTATGCCCACAGTGGACCCTTTCATGATGTCTGCTTAATACAAAATGTCACAAAGCTCAAACTGCTTTCTTGAACATCATAATAGTGAAAAATATACTTCAATGGCTTCCACAGTAACCTTTAGTAACCAGTATAGATTTCAGCACATTGAGGACAAAGAGGAGTCCAACCTGGTACTACCAATGTACACTCACCGGCCACTTTATTAGGTACACCTTACTTGTACCGGGTTGGACACCCTTATTGCAGTCAGATCTGCCTTAAACCTTATTAGTGTAGATTCAACAAGGTAATGGAAATATTCTTCAGAGATTTTGCTCTATATTGACATGAAAGCTTCACGCAGTTGCTGCAGATTTGTCGGCTGCACATCCATGATGAGAATCTCCACCACATCCCAAAGGTGCTCTATTGGATTGAGTTCAGGTGACTGTGGAGGCCATTTGAGAATCATGAACTCATTGTCATGTGCAAGAAACCAGTCACATTATCCTACTGGAAGAAGCCAACAGAAGATGAGTACATTGTGGTCATAAAGGGACAGCAACAATACTCAGCTGTGGCGTTGATACGATGCTCAGTTGGTTCTAATGGGCCCAAAGTGTGCCTAGAAATGATCCCCCACACCATTACACCACCACCACCAGCCTGAACCGTTAATACAAGGCAGGATGGATCTATGCTTTCATGTTGTTGACGCTAAATTTTGACCCTACATCCGACTATCACAGCAGAAATTAATACTATGCAGACCAGGCAATGTTTTTCCAATCTTCTATTGTCCAAATTTGTTGAGCCTGCGCGAATTGTAGCCGGTTTCCTGTTCTTAGCTGACAGGAGTGGCACCCGGTGTGGTCTTCTGATACTGTAGCCCATCTGCCTCAAGGTTGGATGTGTTGTGCATTCAAAAATGCTCTTCTGCATAA
Source organism: Danio rerio (assembly GCF_052040795.2). Lineage (NCBI taxonomy): Eukaryota > Metazoa > Chordata > Actinopteri > Cypriniformes > Danionidae > Danio > Danio rerio. Next base: position 8,684,105 of record NC_141038.1, on the reverse strand, counting down.
CTCAGTTGTAACGAGTGGTTATTTAAGTTACTGTTTCCTTTTTATCAGCTCAAACCAGTCTGGTCATTCTCCTCTGACCTCTGGCATCAAAAAGGCTGGATATTTTCTCTTTATCTGATCACTCTCTGTAAACCCCAGAGATGTTTCTGCGTGAAAATCGCAGTAGATCAGCAGTTTCTGAAATACTCAGACCAGCCCGTCTGGCACCAACAACCATGTCACGTTCAAAGTCACTTAAATCCCCTCTCTTCCCCATTCTAATGCTTGCTTTGAACTCCAGCAGATCGTCTTGACCATGTATACATGCCTAAATACACTGAGTTGCTGCCATGTGATTGGCTTATTAGAAATTTGTGTTAACAAGCAGTTGGACAGGTGTACCTAATAAAGTGGCCGGTGATTGTAGTGCATGTGATTATGTATGGGTTTTTTTTACAAACACAATGAACAGGACAAATATCTAGTGCTAAAGCAAGTGAGACTCATACCCTCGAGTATGTACACGCACTCCTTGTTTGGTGGGTATGTACTGGGGTAGTTTGGAGAACTGAATGTTCCTCCATTTTCTGTCTGGACCAAAGTTCCACAGTGAGCCGGTTTCTTATCCGCAACAGCCACATTCTGAGCCAAAGCTACTGGAAAAAACACACACACCAGATGATCTGCATTCAAGATAATTATTATTAAAGCAAAAACACTAGGAAAAACATACAGTATTTCGTATTAATTTTCTTTTTTTTACTTCGAGTCTTTCATACTCCACATATAATTTGTCTTTGCATGCATGTTCCTATTTTAAACCAACCTTGAGTTTTCTGTGCCAACGCAAAACCCTCCTCTATCAGGATAAGCAGAACCAAGGCTGCAAAATAAAAAACAAATAAAAGCAGGATATTTTTGTTACCTTGGTGGTCTTAGACCTACAGTGACGTATTCTACAAGTAAAAAAGACTGGAGAACACAAATGGAGCATAGAAAGTCCACAAAAAATCAAGGTTTTGATCACGATGATGACATTGTTTAAAAATCTGGGGTCAATACGAAGATTTAGGGCCCTATCATACACCCGGCGCAATGTGGCACAAGGCGCGACGCAATAGTCTTTTGGTAGTTTCAGCTTGGCGCTTTTTGAGGCGTTACGCTACGCTGTTTAAATACCAAATGCATTTGCGCTCATGTGTGTCAAAAATGCATTCTGACACGCCCTGAAAGCGTTTGCGCCCTGCGTTTTGCGCTCTGCGCATGGACCGTCAAAATAGAGCCCTTAATCTCTTTAAATCTTTTTAAGTGTATTTTGCCCACAAAGGCTGCATTGAATAATATTTCAGTAAAAAACAGTAATATTGTGAAATAGTATGAGAGTTCCAAATACTGTTCACTATTTTTTATATTTTTAATTTATTTATTTATATAATATTAATGCAGAGTTTTTAGCACACGATGGCTCAGTGGTTAGCACTGTTGCCTCACAGCAAGAAGGTCGCTGATTCGAGTCCCGGCTGGACCAGTTGACATTTCTGTGTGGAGTTTGTATGTTCTCCCCGTGTTGGCGTGGGTTTCTTCTGAGTGCTCCGGTTTCCCCCACAATTACGCTATAGGTGAATTAAATAGACTAAATTGGCCGTACTGTTTGAGTGTGAGAATGAGTGTGTTTCCCAGTACTGGGTTGCACCTGGAAGGGCATCTGCTGCGGAAAACATATGCTGGATAAGTTAGTGGTTCATTCCGCTGTGGCGACCCCTGATTAATAAAGCAACTATAAGTCGAAAAGAAAATAAATGAACGAATGTCTGTAGTGTATGAGAGTGTATGGGTGTTTCTCAGTACTGGGTTGCGGCTGGAATGGCATCCACTGTGTAAAACATTTGCTTAAATAGGTGGCGATTCATTACACTGTGGCGACCTCTGTAGAAGAGACTAAGCCGAAGGAACATTAATGAATAACTCTGATCTTGAGAATCATAATACTTCAGAACTTATTATACTATTTTGCTCAAGAAACTCTTCTTTTTAGTGTAAATAAAGTTTAAAACAGTGATTTTCATGTTTAAAACATACTTTAAACTTTAGGTTTATTTCACCTCAAATCTTAATTCTGTTATTATTCGTGCTTTCATATGGACAGTACAGCGGAAAAAGGAAGAAGACACCAGCCAAAGATTTGAACTCAGAGTCTCTTTGAAATTACAGGTTTTGAAATAAATTGTAGCAGATGTGTAGGGTTGTGTCTGGTGTCATTGCATGTGAATGTGACCTTCATGAGAGCTATTGTGTTGCACATTTATTATTATTATGGTTCGTTTGGTCCAGACCAACAAAGAATATTAGACATTTAATTCAGGTCCACTCAGCACATTTTTAACACTGAATTTAAAAACATAACTCCTGTCACACACAAAAATAAAATTACATTTCTGTCTGAATGCAAAAATGAAACGTTCCTTATTTTATTTATTTCATTACATTACATTATATTTTAATGCCATATCAGCAGCATTGGCTATATTCATGGCAAAAACATATACTAATAAATATACAATATATAATCATAAAATCTAATTAGTTTCTTAACAAATATACATTGTAAACAAACAACAAAACGTATACAAGTAGCAACAAAACACTGAAAAGAGTCATATATAATCTTTTAGTTTGATTAAAGATAAATATTCTAAAAGTGCTCCAGAAGACACCTTTTCAAACATTTCACTTTAAATATTTCCCGAATAAAAGCGTTACAGTGAATATGTATAGTAAATACTACAGTGTTTTTGAACCATATTATAATAAAACCCGCTATGGTAACACACCAACTATAGAAATACAGTAGCTTTCTACAACTATATATTATACTACAACACACTACAGTCTACTGTGGGAAAAACTAAAGTATGCTACACTATTTAATGCAAGTTATCAGTTTAGTATAGGTAATACTACAGTATATGCTGTACGTTAACAATCCTGATAAAAGTGTTGTAAATACTATGATATATACAGTGCAATAGCTACCATATGGTTAAAAAAATACTTTAGTAACGTATATATTGTAATTTACTATAGTATTTTTTATGTGGTCATTCTTAAAACTGATAGGCAGATTTGAACATACAAAAGCAGCATTTATCAGCAATAAAGCAAAGTAAATAACGTTACATGAACTCACCCTCATGCATTTCCACTTTCACTTGACACTTTTCTCGCGTGAGATTGTTTGCGGTCTACATTTTCAATGGCATGAACTGAAACCATCGAAATACGTCTCTGCTGCTGGTTTCATGAATAAAAAAGCATCTCTCTCGGTGAATAAATTCGATAACATCCATTTAAAAGCGCACAAAAGCAATGAACGACACCGTAGACGCCGAGACACTACTCAGCTCCGCGCGTCTGAGGAGATTTGGAGTTTTTTGACTGAGCGACAGTGAGGAGCGGGAAGCCTTGCCTCATGAAGATTAACTAATTCAATGACAGAAGCACAGTGTGCGTTACTGATTATATCCAATGGAGTAAGTATGAATCACTTCATCTGATGATTATTAATAAATTATGTCATTAATAATATTATGGGTATTCATCACGTCATTTGACAGCTGTGCCTGACGTATATAAAAATAATATTCATTTATTCATTATCGTTTTCCTTCGGCTTAGTTTCTGATTTTTCAGATGTCCCCACAAAAGAACCACCAATAAAAATATTAATAAAAAATTAAGCATCATTCATTGATTTTCTTCTCGGCTTAATCCCTTTATTAATCAGGGGAATATCACAGCAGAATAAACCACCAACATGTTTTATGCAGCAGATGCCCTTCTAGCCGCATCCCAACACTGGGAAACACCTGCACACTCACATACACTATACGGCCAATTTAACTTATTCAATTCACCTCTATCGCATGACTATGGGGGAAATCCGGAGGAATCCCACACGAACACGGGGAGAACATGCAAACTCCACACAGAAATGCCAACTGACCTAGAGCTCGAACCAGCAACCTTCTTTCTGTGAGACGATTGTGCTACCCACTGTGCCACTGTACTGCCCTAAACAGCATATATATATATATATATATATATATATATATATATATATATATATATATATATATATATATATATATATATATATATATATATACTTTAATGCAGTTAAATAATGCACAAAACATGAAATTGCAGGTCATTACAATTGCCGGAACAGTTATTTTATCTTTATATATTTATATGTTGGAATGATAAACATGCAATTTAGCACTACAGTAGTTGCTTCAGCAATAATATTAATATTTAAATGAAAAAAGCGCCAGAAATAGGCTAATACGATTTTGCAATTGTATAAACTTGAATTAGTTGTGAGACTATGATATGATAACTACTACACATTTCTAAGCATAGTTTTAAAAACCTATTTCTAATAACTGATCTATTTTATCTTTGCCATAATAAAAGTAAATAATATTTTACTAGATATTTTTCAAGACACTTCTATACAGCTTAAAGTGACATTTAAAGGCTTAACTAGGTTAATCAAGTTAACTAGGCAGGTTAAGGGAATTAGGCAAGTGTTTGTATAACGATGGTTTGTTCTGTAGACTATCGAAAAAAATGGGCTAATAATTTTGTCCCAAAAATGGCTTTAAAAAAAATGTAAAACTGCTTTTATTCTTGCCGAAAAAAAACAAATAAGACTTTCTCCAGAAGAAAAAATATTATCGGACACACTGTTAAACTGTTATCAGACAGACTGTTAACCATTATTTAGGAAATATTTAAAAAAGGAAAAAAAATCAAAAGGGGGCTAATAATTCTGACTTACACGGTGTGTGCATGCATATGTGAGGACTATTGTGTTTGAGATTGTGTAGATCTATGCATATATGTGTGTACTTTTATCTGAGTTTATATTTGTTGTTTATTATGCAGTATTTGTCTGTACATTTTTTATGTGGTTTATTTTACATTGCTTGTTTGTGAAGCGCTTTAAGTTGCATTTATGTAGGAAAAGTGCTACAAATAAAATGTATTATTATTGTTATTATTATTACTAATCGTTCACATGTCCAAAACATTTAAAAGCTTTAAAATAACCAGTCCAAAATTACATTTTTTATTGAAAATACGTCATTTTGTGTGTGTTTTTTTTACCAAATCAGTGAAATGATTTGTGAATTTGGCAATTAAAGAGTTAAAATCCTGTCATTTTAAAAAACATTAGTAGTTTTGATTAGAAATGAGCTTCATTGACAGATTTCTGCAAAAAAATAAAAAATAAAAAAATTAATCTGATGCATTTTTACAGCAGTTTAATCTGGATGTTTTGATCCTGCACATGACAAAAGGGTAGCAATTTTGGACAGTGCACAAGGGTTAACTCTTCTTTGTAGCATTAAAAATGCGTTATTTGTAGTATATTTGACATTCCTCCATTACCTGACACACATACATCATTTTCAACCTTATAGATTAGTGGTGTCATATTAGAAAGCATCTATAATGCACAGCTCTCCAAGACCAGGACTGAGAAGCAAATGCAGCTCTAGGAAGATTACGAAGAAGCCTCCACATGACTTAAGCAGTAAGTCTTGCCAGTGGGATGTGTAATTTTGCGGATGGGGTCTGCACATCTGTTGAAAACGAGGGATTTGAGACTTAACACTGAGGGTCCCTGATAAGCAGTATGGGGACTGAACTGATGAGGCGCATTACAGAAGCTGATTACACAGGGATATATGAATTCTAATAATATCGGGCTTGATCTGATCACGTAATGCATCGACTGACAAGGTGCGTCACAGTGTGTGGTTTTAATCACCTTTACACTTGGCAAGAAGCAACACTATTGTGATGAAGCCCTGACCTCTGTGTACTGAACTTTGTAAGTTATCTCACATTGTTTGTGATAAAACATGGATTATGTCTTAAATCAGGCAGACTTTTGTGCTCGGAGTCACAATTCTGAAGTGGGAATTATCTTGGATTTCTAAGTGGCAAGTATTTGCTCACTTTTTTACTGAGAGATAACTTCTGAAGAAGAAGACTGAATTAAAAGTTGCTGAAATAATATTAATAAAAAAATTTTGTGAATGTAAATGAGGTGCAATTACATAATTAATATATAAGTACAGGATTATTCAATAGTATATATCTAAATTTATAAATTTTATATACACAAATGGATTTACACCACTTACCGGTCACTTTATTAGGTACACCTTACTATGAGGTTGGATCCACTGGAATTATTCCTCAGAGATTTTGGTCCATATTGAGATGATAGCATCACACGGTTACTGCAGATTTGTCCATGATGTGATTCTCCTGTTCCACCACATCCCAAATGTGCTCTATTGGATTGAGCTCTGGTGACTGTGGAGGCCATTTGAGTACAGTGAAAAATCCAGTCTGAGATGATTCACGCTTTATAATATGGCACGCTATCCTGCTGGAAGTAGCCATCAGAAGATAGGTACACTGGGGTCATAAAGGGATGGACATGGTTAGCAACAATATTCAGGTAGGCTGTGGCGTTGACACAATGCTTAATTGGTACTAATGGGCCCAACGTTTGCCAAGATAATCTCCCCTACACCATTACACTACCACTAGCAGCCTGAACCATTGATACAAGGCAGGATGAATCCATGCTTTCATGTTGTTGATGCCAAATTTTGACCCTACCATCCGAATGTTGCAGCAGAAATCGAGACTCATCAGACCAGGCCATGTTTTTCCAATCTTCTATTATCAAATTTTGGTGAGTCTGTGTGGACTGTAGCCTCAGTTTCCTGTTCTTAGCTGACAGGAGTGGCACCCGGTGTGGTCTTCTGCTGCTGTAGCCCATCTGCCTTAAGGCTGGATGTGTTGTGCGTTCAGAGATGCTCTTCTGCATACTTCAGTAGTAACGAGTGATTATTTGAATTACTGTTGACTTTCTATCAGCTCAAATTTTAATACTTTAATAGCAAACAGTCATTTATTTATTTTCCTTCGGTTTAGTCCCTTTTTTTATCAGGGGTCGCCACAGCGGAATGAAGCGGCATCTTATCCAGCATATGCTTAACACAGCAGATGCCCTTCCAACCACAACCCAGAACTGGGAAACACCCATACACTCTCACATTCACAAACTGTGGCCAATTTTTAGTTCATCCAGTTCACCTATATGTCCTTGGACTGTGGGGTAAACCGGAGCACCCAGAGAAAACCCATGCCAAAATGGCGAGAACATGCAAACTCCACACAGAAATGTCAACTGACATAACATATATATTGTTTAATAGCAAACCTGTGCAACAAAATCACTAAATTAACTGTTAAAACTAATTCAAGCTCAATTTAAAAGCTACATCAGTTTCCTTTTGGTTACTATATAAACAATCAGTTTCAATAAGTATATGATTAAATTACAATACAGATTGTAAAGTAATATTTTCTGTCTTTTAGTATATGAGAGACTTGCTTTGTTTACCAAAGAAGTAGATCTATTGAAACTTTAAATTAAATATTTCATATTTTAAGTTTTTTGTAACTCCCCAATATCATTCTACATAAAACCACAGTTTTTTTTTTTTTTTTTGCAAAATTCTGCATAGATATATAGCAACAAATGTCCACAGATTCTGTCTGGCCCTGGTTATAACATATGAATGTTATAGCATCAGAATTATTCATTCATTCACTCATTTTCTTGTTGGCTTGGTCCCTTTATTAATCCAGGGTCGCCACAGCGGAATGAACCACCAACTTATCCAGCAAGTTTTTACACAGCAGATGCCCAGCCGCAACCCATCTCTGGGAAACATCCACACACACACACACTCATACACTACGGACAATTTAGCCAACCCAATTCACCTGTACCGCATGTCTTTGGACTGTGGGGGAAACAGGGAGAGGCAGGGAGAACATGCAAACTTCACACAGAAACGCCAACTGAGCCGAGGTTCGAACCAGCGACCCAGCAACCTTCTTGCTGTGAGGCGAGAGCACTACCTACTGCGCCACTGCCTCATCAGAATTAATATTGTTTTAATTTAAATATTTTACACATGCGCAACAAATTAACAAAACTAATTGAAGCTCAAATTAAAATCGACAGTAGAATCCTACTGATTACAATATACACAATCAATTTCAATAAAGTTCTAAGCTACAAGTTTTAAAAGTAAACTTTGGCATTGCTAAAATAAAAGTTTATCAAAGCCTCATGAATTAAGCTGTATGTGTGCTCTGCTTAAATGATCACAGAAAAGTTCTTTTCCATTCACAGCCCAACAAGACTATGCCTGCTGACAACGAACAGAAAAAGAGCTTTCATAAATAAGTTAAGCTGCCAGTGAAGTATGATGGCACTATTTGCAATTCAGATGAGCTTCAAACTCTCTTTCATCTCTGGCGGAGGAGATGAGATTCTCACCTGAGAATAGAGATTCTGCCACGTTCATTTACAATGGCCTAGATAAAGCACTGAAGCCACGCTAACTGCCATGAAGTCAACACGAAACCGTTGAGATATGGGATTATATGCATCCATATGCATCAGATGAAGACAAGAAAACTAAACTGAAAAAAGCGTGGATGGTTTGTTTGTGGGTTTTTTTTTCCCCAAATGGTAAAAAGATTACAACAAACAAAAAGATTGATGTTTTTTATATTTACTGAACAGATTAAGCCATAAGAAAAAAAACAACAACCCAGGTTCTTTTTGATTACGTACCACTACATACATTTCTGGAGATTGCAAAGTACGTCCCAGGATGTACATCATTTTATTTTTTTTGCAGTTTTTGTTTTCGCGACTCCACCTGACGCTGTTTGCAATTTTTGAGATCCCAAATTTCTCTTGCAAGTGCCAACACAACCTAATAACAACAAAATATCAACTTCATTTCACGTCACTATTGGACGTCAACATAACATTGTCCTTAGATGCTGCCAACTTTAATCTAACCTAACATTAACTTCTTATGATGTTGTGTGTCTGCTGGGAAGATTTTACAAAACTGAATGTGATGCAAGGAAAATATGAAAAAATCGTTCCATGTATATTTTATAAATGTTTTCATTCAAGAAGATTAAATAGAATAATAAAGAGAAAAAGTTGTAAAGAATACTGTTAACTTTTAATCTGTCAAAGTTCTGCAAATCTTCTTGGTATCTTGAATATTCATTCATTCATTTTCCCTCGGCTTAGTCTCTGATTAATCAGGAGTCGCCACAGCGGAATGAACCACCTAATCCAGCATATGTTTTACACAGTGAGTGTCTTTCCAGCCTCAACTTAGTACTGGGAAACACCCATATACACTCATTCTCATTCACACTCGTACACTACGGACAATTTAGTTCATCCCATTCACTTATACAGCTCATCTTATACAGCCAGGTTTAACAAAAGTGCATGTGATGAATGATGCCAAACAAACATCAAAAAATACGTTCAATCCATGAATACATTATAAATGCATTAATCCAAAAAGATCAAATAAAATATTAAAGACCAAAATAACCCTAAAGAATATTCTGTAATCTTTTAATCTGTCAAAGTTCTGCAAATCTTCTTGAAAATTCATTCATTCATTTTCCTTCAGCTTAGACTGTTTTTCAGAGGTCACCACATTGGAATGAACCACCAACTATTACAGCATATGTTTTACACAGCGGATGCCCTTCCAGGCGCAACCCAGTAATGGGAAACACCCATACACACACACTCACATACATTCACCATGGCCAATTTAGTCATTTCACATATATAGCATGTCTTTGAACTGTGGGGGAAACTGGAGAACCCGGAGGAAACTCACGCCAACACGGGGAGAACATGCAAACTCCACACAGAAACACCAACTGGCCCAGCCGGGACTCAAACCAGTGACCTTCTTGCTGTGAGGTGACAGTGCAATTTAAATTTCTTATCCATGCCTGTCCATCCATCCATCACTATCTCTCATCACTCTATCTATCTATCTATCTATCTATCTATCTATCTATCTATCTATCTATCTATCTATCTATCTATCTATCTATCTATCTATCTATCTATCTATCTATCTATCTATCTATCTGTCTGTCTGTCTGTCTGTCTGTCTGTCTGTCTGTCTGTCTATCTATCTATCTATCTCCCTATCTCCCTATCTCTCTATCTATCTATCTATCTATCTATCTATCTATCTATCTATCTATCTATCTATCTATCTATCTATCTATCTATCTATCTATCTATCTATCTATCTATCTATCTAGCTAGCTAGCTAGCTATCATCTGTCTATCTGACTGTCTGTCTGTCTGTCTGTCCTTCTTTTCATGTTCATCTCTCTCTTTATTCATCTGTCCATCCATCCATCCATCCATCCATCCATCCAACTGTCTGTTCGTCTCTCTATCAGTCGATTTATCTCTCTATCTTTCTGTCCATCCATCGATCTGCCCGTCCATCCATCCATCCATCCATCCATCCATCTAACTGTCTGTCAGTCTCTCTATCAGTCGATTTGTCTTTCTATCTGTCTGTCCATCCATCCATCTGTCCATCTCTCTCTTTCTCTAAATTTATACATCTCTTAATCAGTCCAACCATTTCTTTATCCATCTCTGGCTCATCCCTCTGTCCATCCATTCATCTATCTGTCCTTCTCTCCATCTGTTCATCTCTTTCTTTCTATCTATCTATCCCTCTATCCCTCCACCTGTCTGTCCGTCTCTCTATGTCAATGTCTTTCTATCTGGCTGTCCATCAATCTCTCCCTCTATCCATCTGTGTGTCCATCTATTCATCTATCCATTCGTCTAACCATCCCTTCATCTCATCTATATATCTAATCTCTTCTTGCTGTGAGATGACAAAGTGAGTGCAAACCACTGAGCCCCCGTCAATTCTATATCTTGCATTGGATCTTATATTGGATTGCTAGTTTCAAACTTGCTCTGAACACATCATACTGCATAAAATATATGCTCAAATAGTTGGCGGTTCATTCCACAGTGGCTCTAATCTCTGAAATCGAGACGAAGCCAAAGGAAAATGATGAATGAATGACTATTTCAGTTTGATAAAAACATAATTTGGTCTTGAATAATTCCTCTTTGATGCTGAACAATAACGCTCACTGTAATACAGTAAAAAGATGCAATAAGACATTAAAAAGAAATCAAATTTTTCTTGAATCAAATTCAAAACGTTCAAAAAAAGAGCATCAGCGAGGCACTGCATTTTTTCAGCATCCAGGTTCATGACTTCTGTGTGTTTGTCTGCACGCGATTGCGGATCTAAGTCAATCTGGAGGGCGCGTCTGCTTGAGTGTTGAAGGATTAAGAAAAGAGTCAAATCTTTTTGTTAATCTGGTGCTTTGTGGAGGCACAGAATGAGAGAGAGAAATTACTACTTGATTTCCTCTCAGCAAACTTAATTTCAAAGAAGGAAAAAAAATTAAAGAATGAACTGTTATGTATGAGAAAAACAATGCGGTTTGGGTGATCAATGAGCCCACGTCAACCGCTGTATCTTATTTTTGTTCAGATATTAATAGTTGATATCTAAAAATTTGATATGAACGATGTTTAATGTAAATTAAAACATCAGTTGTTTCAAGTAATATGAAATATAAAATTTCCTTAAGCTAAGTCTTTTTATTCATCAGGGATCGTCACAGAAGAATAAATTGACAAATTCATTCATTTTCTTTTCGGCTTAGTCCCTTTAATAATCAGGGGTCGCCACAGCAGAATGAACCGACAACTTCATTCATTTTCTTTTCGGCTTAGTCCCTTTAATAATCAGGGGTCGCCACAGCAGAATGAACCGACAACTTCATTCATTTTCTTTTCGGCTTAGTCCCTTTAATAATCAGGGGTCGCCACAGCAGAATGAACCGACAACTTCATTCATTTTCTTTTCGGCTTAGTCCCTTTAATAATCAGGGGTCGCCACAGCAGAATGAACCGACAACTTCATTCATTTTCTTTTCGGCTTAGTCCCTTTAATAATCAGGGGTCGCCACAGCAGAATGAACCGACAACTTCATTCATTTTCTTTTCGGCTTAGTCCCTTTAATAATCAGGGGTCGCCACAGCAGAATGAACCGACAACTTCGTTCATTTTCTTTTCGGCTTAGTCCCTTTATTAATCGGGTTGCCACCGCGGAATGAACCAATAACTTCATTCATTTACTTTTCAGCTTAGTCTCTTTATTAATCAGGGGTCGCCACGACGGAATGAACCGACAACTTCATTCATTTTCTTTTCGACTTAGTCCCTTTATTCATCAGGGGTCGCCACAGCAGAATGAACCGACAACTTCGTTCATTTTCTTTTCGGCTTAGTCCCTTTATTGATGGGGGTCGCCATTGCGGAATAAACCGACAACTTTATTCATTCATTTTTTTTTGTGGCTTAGTCCCTTTTTTTAAATCAAGGATCGCCACAGCGGAATGAACCGACAACTTCATTCATTCATTTTTTTTCCAGCTTAATCTCTTTATTTATCAGGGATCGCCACTGTGGAATGAACCGACAACTTCATTCATTCATTTTTTTTCGGCTTAGTCCCTTCATTCATCAGGGATCACCACAGCGGAATGAACCGACAACTTCATTCTTTTCGGCTTAGTACTTTTAATAATCAGGAGTCGCCACAGCGGAATGAACCAACAACTTCATTCATTTACTTTTCGGCTTAGTCACTTTATTAATCAGGTGTCGCTACTGCGGAATGAACCGACAGCATCAGTCATTCATTTCTTTTCGGCTCAGTCCCTTTATTAATCAGAAATCGCCACAGCGGAATCAACCAACAACTTCATTCATTCATTTTATTTTCGGCTTAGTCCCATTATCAATCAGGGGCCGCCACAGCAGAATGAACCGACAACTTCATTCATTGACTTTTTTTCAGCTTAGTCCCTTTATTAATCAGGGGTCGCCACAGTGGAATCAACCTCCAACATATCCAGCATATGTTTTACACAGCAGATGCCCCTCCAGCTGCAACCCATCACTGGGAAACAAGCATACACACTTATTCACACACTACTGACAATTTAGTTTATCCAATTCACCCTCTTGCTGTGAGGCGATTGTGCTAACCATGGAGCCACCGTGTTGGCCTGTAATATTAAATATTATATTGTACATTTCTCTGGATTAAGCAAGGGTTTTGCATCTTTGCTCATCAAAAGCATCTGATCCAGCTGTCATCTTTCTCCCGAATACAATCAAGAAGCAAATGCACAACCACAATATCAGAGTCAGCACCATATGCTTTCTATATGATGTATAACATCAGCAGATCATTTTAGTGTATAGAGACCTACTGTAGAGTGCAGAATACACGTTACACAGATATTAAGCCAGTATAATGCCGTGTACGTGATTTAAGAGGTTAAATCCAGGAAACGTTCTGGATTAGAAATATAGCATGTGGCCAGAAAACAATCACACTGATTCCAAGATGACATCGAAGATAGCTGAGATTTTCAGCAGATATTTGAACGGATGGGTTAGGGTGACTTTGGTGCTGTTTGGGCAAAGAGTGTCTGTCTTACTTCATAGAGGGCTGAAGTCTTGCTGGATGACAGAATTACTTTCATTGCAATGCAGACCTGCAAATCAGCCATAAAGTTAAAGTAAAACAAAAGATCTGTCACTTTCTCTCTCTCTATCTATCTATCTATCTATCTATCTATCTATCTATCTATCTATCTATCTATCTATCTATCTATCTAATCTATATATATATATATATATATATATATATATATATATATATATATATATATATATATATATATATATATATCCATCCATCCATCTGTCTCTCTCTATCTGTCAATTTCTCCATCCATCCATCCATCGGTCCTTCTCTCCATCTGTCCATCCAACCATCTCTCCGTGTGTTTGTCTCTCTGTCTGTTAATTTCTCGATGTCTGTCCATCCATCCATCTCTCTCTCTCTTTCTATCTGTGTTCGTCCATTCAACTATCCATCTGTCTAACCATCCATCCATCTATCTGTCCATCCATACATCTTTAAATCTATCTATCTATCTATCTATCTATCTATCTATCTATCTATCTATCTATCTATCTATCTATCTATCTATCTATCTATCTATCTATCTCTTTCCATTTATCTATCCATCCATCCATCCATCTGTTCATCTCTCTCTTTATCCATCCAACTGTCTGTCCATCTCTCTATCAGTCAATTTCTCTATCTGTCTGTGAATCCATCTCTATTAATGTGTGTCCATTTATTTATCTGTCTTTCCAACCATCCTTCTCTCTGTTTGTCCTTCCATTTCTCTCTCTGTCCATCCATCCATCCTTCTCTCCATCTGTCCATATCTCTCTATCTATCCATCCACCCCTCCACCTGTCTGTCCGTCTATCTGTCACTTTCTCTCTCTCACTATCTATCCATCCATCCGTCTGTCCGTCTCTCTATCTGTCAATTTCTCCATCCATCTATCCATCCATCAGTCCTTCTCTCCATCTGTCCATCCCTCTCTATCCATCCAAACATCTCTCCGTGTGTTTGTCTCTCTGTCTGTCAATTTCTCAATGTCTGTCCATCCATCCATCTCTCTCTCTCTCTCTTTCTATCTGTGTTCGTCCATTCATCTATCCATCTGTCTAACTATCCATCCATCTGTCCATCCATACATCTTTAAATCTATCTATCTATCTATCTATCTATCTATCTATCTATCTATCTATCTATCTATCTATCTATCTATCTATCTATCTATCTATCTATCTATCTATCTATCTATCTATCTATCTATCTATCATCTTTCTCTTAATCCATCCATCTATCCATCCAACTGTCTGTCCATCTCTCTATCAGTCAATTTCTCTCTCTATCTGTCTGTCCATCCATCTCTATCTATATTAATGTGTATCCATTTATTTATCTGTCCGTCCAACCATCCATCTCTGTCTTTCATTCCACACGTCTCTGAATCTGTCCTATCATTTCTCTATCTGTCTGTCCATTTATCTCTCTGTCCATCCATCTATCCTTCTCTCCATCTGTCTGTCCGTCTGTCAATTTCTCTCTCTGTCCATCCACCCGCGTCCATCCATTTGTCTAAATAACTAGTTTAGTTTTATTTGTTTTATTTTATTAACAAATCTTTTTTATTTTATTTACACATCTCTAAATGTTGTACCTGGCAGTGTCCAGGGTACTTAATTTTCCACCAGAAGGAATAAATGAAGGCAGCTGTGAGAACATGTGGAGGGAGATGGAGAGAGTCTTTCTGACTGAAGTCCTGGTGTCAAACAATCTGAGACTCCAGCAAATCTCTCCACATCCCTCCGGCTAAAAATAACCTCAAAATGCATTAAAGCCACCAGCAACACACTACTCACACCAAAGAGGTCAGATACACACAGACTCGAATCACCACAGGTCAACATCAACAGTTTGAATTGACTTTATATTATCGATACCTTTTCTCTGACAAGTCTCCTAAGTCATATTTCTATTTACAGTATACAGTGGGCCAAATCTGTTAAGATATTCTAAGCTTGTAATCTCTGTTGCGGAGATGCCAGAAACGTGACCTTAACTGAAACAACAATTTCCGTTGAAATCTCAATGCCTGCTTTTCAAATCCCATGAGTTATATCATGGCTATACATGTGATCAAAGACACAATGGAGAAAATCTGAAGGATTATAATCACACATGCTCTGAATGACAATGAAACTCTTAAGTCTGGCTGGACTGGTATATCTGAATGTACACTACCTGATAAAAATCTTGTCGCTTATTCAAGTTTTAGGAACAACAAATAATAACTTCTAGTTGATCATTGATGTCAAAGGTGGCTCATTTGAAAGGCAAATGCATCTAGATTACACTTATTCATTTTATTAAAAATATATATATATGATCAAGCCTTGATTTTTAATGATTTAATTAGGACAGGAAGGTCTGATTTTGCTTAGACAAAAGTCTTGTCACTTAACAGAAATAATGTACAATATAGAATATAAAGTCATGCTGCAGTGGGAAAATAATTAATATTGTGCATGACTCCCATGAGCTTGTACGACTGCATCCATACATCTCTCCAATGACTCAAATCCCTTATTAATAAAGACATCTGGAGGGGCAAAGAAAGTGTTCTTACAGGACTCCCAGAGTTCATCGAGAATCTTTGGATTCATCTTCAATGCCTCCTCCATATTATCCCAGACATGCTCAATAATGTTTATCTCTGGTGACTGGGAAGGCCAATCCTGGAGCACCTTGACCTTCTTTGCTTTCAGGAGTTTTGATGTGGAGGCTGAAGTATGAGAAGGAGCGCTATCCTGCTGAGGAAACTGCCCTCTCCTGTGGTTTGTAATGTAATGGGCAGCAAAAATGTCTTAACACCTCAGGCTGTTGATGTTGCCATGCACTCTGCAGATTTCTCGCATTCCCCCATACTGAGTGTAACCCCAAACCATGATTTTTTTTCTTCACCAAACTTGACTGAATCTGAGAATCTTGGGTCCATGTGGGTAGTAAGTCTTCTGCAGTATTTGTGTGTCACGGTTTATGGATCTGTGTGTTCCTCCTGTATGTTATGTATCATGCCTTGTGTGTTGTCATGTGTGAGGGTGTGTGTTTGTTTACCTTTTGTGTTGACAGCGTGCTAGGATCAGCTGACTTATCATCCTCCAGCTGAACCTCAGTTGGCTGGCTATATAATTCCTCCTGTGGTATGTGCTGGTTATCAGTCCATTTGTTGTCCTTGTTCCTGACTGTTGTCTCCCAGTATCCTCCACTGTCTGTTTGATGTCTTCGTTGTGGTCTGTGGCTCTCTTTTGTTTGAACTTTCGTGTGTCCCCTGTTCATTAAAATACTCGCATCTGGATTCTCCTTGTCTAAGAGTCGTGACATTGTGATGATTGGGATGCAGCTCAACAGATGATTCATCAGAAAATCTACCTTCTGCCACTTTCCCAAATGATCAACTAGAAGTCAAGCTATTATTTGATGCTCTTACAACTCGATGACAAGACTTTTGTTAGGTAGTGTATATAAGCAGCATTTGCTGGATCTAATGTCTCGATTTGTTTGGCTTTACCCCATTATTAAATCAGAAACGCACAATGTTTTTGTGTTTGTTTGTTGTGAAAGGAATCTGCTTGTAGCCTATGTCATTTCCTATCCAGAGGGAAATGTACAATTTTTAGAGGACAATTTCAGAATAGCAAAACATGCATCTAAATTACAGATCTGGAACACAAACACACGAGTAGTCAAACTTTGCTACTGTCTTCCGAAACATATGTTTCTAATCATCCCTGGGTGTTTACGCTCTGTGCCCAAAGCTCCTTCCAAATAAAAAGCACGGAAGAGCGTGGAAATGCTGTGACAGACAGAGAGGAATCAAAATGAAGGGATTTAGAGTCTTAAGAGTGATAACAGCCTCATTTCAGTGTCTCACGCACATTATACAAGCAGATAGTTTCTCACAGCTCTGCAATTACTGCTTTAGCTGTACAATTACTGCTAACAACAACAGCTGCCATCGGCTACAACAAACACACATGACTGCGCACAAAACTGAGAGATAACGGGGGATGGCATGATAAGCAAAGTTGTAGTTTACAGAATGTTAAATAGCAAAAATGTAGATCAATTTTTTCATCTGAGGTTCATATAGAGTCATTTAACATATAAAACAAGAAGTACGGATACAAAAAAAGGCAATAAAAAAAGCTCAATCCTACACCCTGCATACTCAGTGTTACATTAGAATGAGCCAAAGCTGTATGTCTCCATCTAGTGGACAATTTCCTACAGCGTATTTGCATTTACCGGCCACTTTATTAGGTACACTTAACTAGTACCGGGTTGGACCCCTTTTGCCTTTAGAACTGCCTTAATCCTTCGTGGCATAGATTCAACAAGGTACTGGAAATATTCCTCAGAGATTTTGGTCCATATTGACATGATAGCATCACGCAGTAGCTGCAGATTTGTCGGCTGCACATCCATGATGCGAATCTCCTGTTCCACCACAGCCCAAAGGTGCTCTATTGGATTGAGCTCTGGTGACTGTGGAGGTCATTTGAGTGCAGTGAACTCATTGTCATGTTCAAGAAACCAGTCTGACATGATTCACTCTTTATGACATGGTGCTTTATCCTGCTGGAAGTAGCCATCAGAAGATGAGTACACTGTGGTCATAAAGGTATGGTCAGCAATACTCAGGACAGGTAGACTGTGACGTTGACACGATAATCAATTGGTACTAATGGGCCCAAAGTGTGCCAAGAAAATATCCCCCACACTATTACACCACCACCACCAGCCTGAACCGTTGATTCAAGGCAGGATGGATCCATGCTTTCATGCTATTGATGCCAAATTCTGACCCTACCATCTGAATGTTGCTGCAGAAATCGAGACTCATCAGAACAGGCAACGTTTCTCCAATCTTCTATTGTCCAATTTTGGTGAGTCTGTGTGGACTGTAGCCTCAGTTTTCTGTTCTTAGCTGACAGGAGTGGCACCCGGTGTGGTCTTCTGCTGCTGTAGCCCATCTGCCTCAAGGTTGAACATGTTGTGTTCAGCGATGCTCTTCTGCATTCCTCGGTTGTAACTTTTGGCTATCTGAGTTACTGTTGCCTTTCTATCAGCTCAAATATATATATATAAATTTATACAACAGTTCTGTCTGGTTCTCAAATCTGATTGGTTGATAGCCGTGTATATTCTGCAATATCAGAACTCCTACAGCCTCTTTACCCTTTGTGTATTACTCCGCCCACATACAGCCAGCAAAAAGCAGACACTACAGATCTAAAGTTTAAAAGATGCACGCTCAGCTGTTTAACTGTCAGCTTATGATTTAAATCCAGAAGAAAGTAGTTCCTCATACAAAAAGGTTTTTGAGACTCTCCATGTTTGATTTTGTTTTTATATACACAATTATGCCGTCAAACTGTTGTATAAACACAATATTACACTCGTAGCAGTGCGATATAGCTGTATATCGGCACTGGTGGGGGCACGCCTCCCACCAGTGCCGATATACACCCATATCGCAATACTACGAGTGTGATATTGCTCATATATATATATCACCAGGTGAATATTTTCATTTTTGGGCCATTCTCTGTAAACACTAGAGATGGTTGTGCATGAAAATCCCAGGAGATTAGTAGATTGGCTGATTAGAAATTTGCGTTAACGAGCAGTTGGACACGTGTACCTAATAAAGTGGCCGGTGAGTAAATAAATATCTAGTTTCGCTATATGTTGTAATTATTGGATAGAAGCATCTATATAACATAAATATAAATGTCTGAATTCTGTGTTTGACAAAAATTTTATTTTTGATTTTTTTTTACAAATTTAAAGAAAATGTCTTTCAGTGCATTGCATAAGTTTTTTTAGACATGTTTATATAATTTTGACAATACAATGCCAATGTTTCAACAGTATAATCTTGAATGAAAACATTTGTTATTGTGTAATTTTCTGGAAAAAGAAGTCTAAATTATGTAATTAAATGTTTTATTTGAAATTAAAAAGAAATGCTATCAGACGTTAATAGAATTAAACAAATATTAACATTTTATTCAGACCCATACATAACAAATTCTGAGTATTGTCAAGTGGTTTCTTTTTTATTCCTTATTTGTTAGTGTGTGTCTGAAATATTATCTATAATCTACCACACTTTTTTCTGTTAGCCTACTCTCAGCAAAATATTTGAAGTAAATGTGTGTCTGTAACTGTGTCAGTGAAAACACGGCTTTAAGCCAGGGCATCAGTGAATCATTTGTGCAGTCAAAGAAGCAGAAAATGACCGACTTTAATCAATTGTTCCACATTTTAAACTCAATCAGTGACGTCGTGAAAGAGGGCGTGGGACGCGCAAATTTCCAGCCCTGCTGAGAACAAACGGGGGAAGGATCAGGAAGAATCGACTCAGTTTGTTTTGATTCGGTAAAGATTCAGTTCGTTTTAAACCGTTCAACACCAAAAGTTCTCTCGGAAGTAGTGAATTTAGTTTTCCTTTTATTTTATAGATTGTTTGCTAATTTTCAACTTAGTCGACAATTTTATTAGGACTATTTGTCGCTGCAATGTTGAGTAACACGAAGCAATAGTAGCACCGTTAAAGTAAATCTTAAACACAGTATTACTACAGCGACTTGTGATACGCAAACGTCCATACATAAAATTCACTTGGTCAAATAATACACTTGAGTGAAGTGGGAATCGGTTCGACCGAATCATTACAAGGAATCATCTCAGTTGAACGATTCGTCTGGAAACTGTACATCACTAGCAGTTTTCCTCCCTTTGCTCAGTCAGTCTCTCCATCTCTGATTTTGTGTTTGCCGCGTCGTCAATCATTCACCGTTAAACAAAGGTAGGTTTATGGACATTTTGATATTTAAACTTTGCTATGTTTCTGCTTTGGTATATTTAAAATAAGTATGTGTGCTGTTTGTCGGTGCTGTCAGAAGGTCTCTGCTTTGTGAAGACTCAGCGGTGAGATGCCACGTCAGTAGTGAAAATTCTAACGTTTTTACATTTCGCCATGTTTTGTCACGGTGTAATGTGTTTAAAGTAAATTACAGTGCAATTATATTCTAAACCTCCTTTTAGGAGTGTGGTCGTCAGATGAGACCCATGTTCAGTGCACTTCATTAGTTGGAAGAAGGTGTGGCTGAGTTAAAAAATAGTTCTTTATTTGCATATTTACTTATAATATAAATAACACGCACAGTTAGAATAACGCGAAGATTTTTAGGTGGATGTCTTGCGTATGCTAAATTAAAACAGCCCTTTGTCTAATTAATCACATAAATGGCCATGAAAGTTGAACATTCCCAATTGCTGGCCAATAAAACCACAAGAAGCGGACATTATGCTCTCATGTCTAACTAACCCATGGTTAAAATGCTATTTGTTTTGCACTGAAAGTACAAGTAAGAAGCACATTTATTTTTTGAGTAGTTCACTTGGCGTGCCTTTCACAGACATGCGGCAGATTACTGCAGTAAAGTAGAAAAAGTAAAAAGAAGTTTTGTTTCATATGGAATACACTAAAACTTAAATTTGAGGCTCATATGTCCAAAAGTTGAGCTTTCAATAGTTTCATTTACATCTTCATTCCATCCATCTATATGTCAGTAATTTTCTCTGTCTGTCCATCTCCATCTGTCAACCTATTTATGTTAATAAAACGTTTTGGTGTAAACTGACTGAACAGTAACAGAGGGTTAATTTAGCTGGAAAATAAAATGTAAAAAAAAAATTATATTATGTAATTTGTTGTTCCTGCTAACCCCATTTCCTGTGGGTCATTTTCTTTTTCAAGTTCTTTCCACTATGATGTTTAATGAACAAGAATGTTTTAGCCCGACATAGTCTGCTATATTCAAATATGTTTATATTTGTGTGATCTCTCTATTGCAAGGGAGCAGAATGGGAGCAAAGCTCAGTCGAAAGAAGAGTGAAGCTGGGATTGGAGCAGAGACAGCAGATCCAGCTGTGGCAGAGACTGAAACAGCAGACGGGACTGAGAACCAAGAGCAGAAATGTTGTGAAGGGAACAAGCCTGAAGAAGAGAAGCCTGAGTCCTCAACCAACGTCCTGGACAGCATCACACAAGCTGTAGGAGAAACAGTGAACGCAGTCACTGAACAGATTGCTGCACCGGTGGAAGACGTGGTAAACAAAGGCATTGAAGCAGTGGAGTCTGCATTGGCATCCGTCAGTCTGATCGGGAAGGAATCTGCAGAGCAAGACCCCGAGCAGAAGTCTGATCCTGCTTCTTGTGATGTTGAACCCAGCCTTTTGGATGACCTGCTGAAATCTCCAATCTCAGAAGCCCTCATTTCTGGAGTCGCAGTGGTGAGTGAAGCCATGACCGGTGAGACGGTGGAAGACAAAAGTAGTAATCCTGCACCAGCAGAGAAGGAATGTCTGGATAAGGTGGAGACGCCCTCATTGGACTGTAAACTGACTCATGAAACCACACTCCCTGACTCGGATCCCTCATTCACTTTGGAGGATATGGGACAGAAAGCAGTAGACACAGTCAACCTCATATAAACCACTATACTCTCCTTTAGAAGACAGCAGCGGCTGAAAGGTCATTAGACGCATGTGTATCACAACATTATTAAAGAAAATGAACAGTCATGTTTTCCCCCCAAGGATTTAGAATTAAAACAGGATTGTGATTCAGAATTTAACTTGGGTAGCAAACTGGATGAAGAATACATTTTTTTAAATGCATAATGAAATTAATAAATTAACCAATAGTTGTATAAATAAAATCAAAAGTTAAGAAAAACTTTGAAAGTTAGCCTTGTTCTTTAAAGAGAATGTTCACCTAAAATTCTAAATTACCTCATTTATTCTCCATAATTACGAGTTTTTTTCTTCTGTTGAACACAAAAGATGATATTTTGAAGATTGCTGTTGTTGCTGGCACCAATTGACTTCGATAGTAGGAAAATACACATACTAATGGAAGTCAATGGGTCCCCCAGCATTCTTCAAATATCTTCTTTTGTGTTCAACACCGAAAATGAACTCAAGTTGGTAATATCCCAGCAAACAAATTTGTGTCTAATAGACATCTAAACGTAGACAGCTTGGCTAAAACAAGGTTAAACATAGGCAGTCAGTGAAAATCTAATAGACATCTAAGAATAGCCCAAAACTAGACATCAAATAAACAGATTAGACAGACTTTATATGTGTAGTCATTCATTTCTGTTTATTTGATGACTCCTAGACGTCTATTAGATTTTCACTGACAGCCCAAATTTAGCATTGTTTTAGCCAAGATGACTATGTTTAGACGTCTATTAGACATCATTTAAAGACCAAAAATGTTTGCAGGGATGATAGCAGAATTCATTTTTTGGTGAACTATCCCTTGTGAATTTTACACAACCCTGCCATAAAAACCCTTTAAGCTGCATGTAAACCCTATTAGGTATACAAACCAGCTATGTCAGATCTAATGAACATTCCTAATGTTATTCCTACCAATTGGTCGACAAGCAGTAAACCAGCCGTCTGATATCTTTTTTTTTCTTCTTGATGGTCTGTATTCTTCCAAGCTGATTGTGTATGAGCGGTCCAGCCAGTCTCCCATAGGAGAAATGGAAAAGAATGTACATTAAAACAATGATTGTAGTAAATGAAAATAAAGACTTCAACAACTCACAATTGACATTCTTCCTTGATCTGTATTTTATACAACCACCCTCCAAAAAATCAAAAAACGGTATGCATTCCTACAGAATCTCTTTATAACTTTTGAACAAAACATCAAGGATATTGAAAATAAGTTGACACACTACTGCAATGGTGTTTGAAATCATTTGGAGTGCAGACAAAACACAACATAAAAGTGTATGAACTAACCCAATACGCAGGAGCTTTCTGGGAAGATAACATGCCCCATCTCAAGAGTTTTCTCAGAGAGGTTTCTGGGGAGAGGGGGGCAACATTCTTTCCAGAGAAAAGGGGTCCCGTGGGACATTAGTATTTTTTTTGAGGTTAACTTTCTGGCTCTCATCCTAAGAAACTTTGGGTTTATGTAAACAAACATCTTTTCACTGTGTTTATTGTACTGAATGTGTAGCGAAGTTTGATGAAATATTAAGCTGCTTCCGTTTGTAGGAATCTAAAGGAAATGCCATGCCTCATTATCTTTGTGTAACAGAGCTTTGTGTACTTCAGCCATAAGAGGAATGAATTTAGATGACAGGAGCAATGGGAACGCATCACTGCTCAGCTTTATACAAATATACATACAGTATAGACTCCCATGCAAATCAAGTAGATTTGACTGAAAACAAATAGATATGCGTGACCAGTTCTGCATTCCATTTCCAATAAACAACGGAAAAATACCAAATTTAAGAAGAAACTAAATATTTTTTCTCCTTTTTTTACATTACTCTTTTTTTTTTCTAACAAATAACCTTGTTATACACAAAAATATACAGTCTGAAAACAAAAATATCCAATAACATAACGTCCTTTCTTGAGTCGGTGATGTTTATAAGGCCTTTGCAACAGACAGATCCACACCCTGGGCTTTGGCTTTCTGTCAGTAAAAGAGAGAGAGAAAAAAAAACGAATTAGGATTCTGAGAGGACACTATTGGGGAAATGAAACAGGAAGCAAGAATATGTTACAGTATGTGCTCTGCTTTCCATGATAAAGCTTAGATACAAACAAAGTCTCGAAGGTACTGGCATTGCAAATTGGCTAAAATCCGATGTTTCTAGATTTTTATTGAGCCATGTCTTGTTAGTCATTTTGAACTGAAAAGACACCAAGGACAGATTGTGTTATGTAATAGTATGACAGCCACATACCAAAGAAGTCACAGTTTCTTTAGCATTTTCTTTTAATGAACACATGTTTGGAGCCCACTATCACTGGATCTATTTATCTATTTTAATATTTATGTTTTATACTATTTCAAACATGAAAGTATTTGGAGAGTACAGATAAATAAATGCATATATGTTGTTGAAGTCACACTTTACATTTTAACTGTCACACATCACAAAAAAATATAATTAATATTGACATGATATAATTTAAAAAGCAGTAAACGGTTAAGCATTTCTTTGTCTTTCACGGACCTCTTGCTATAAAAACAGCTGTTATTACATTTGAACCAATGTTGCTCCTATCTCAAGCATCAATAAATTACCCTTCTCATAAATTAAAAACAATCGGAATCGTAAAATTAGACCTGAGGTATGTATTAATAATTTTATAAGAGGCTATTTGTAAGTGGCAATCATCCATTTTATATATATATGAAAACCATGCCCTCTGATGTGACACTAAATGCTAATTTTAATTCCACTGAACAAATTTTTATTTGTTAAAAGGACCCCAATTCAAGATCATGTGACGGAGGCCCCCTGTGAAGCCGATGGCATACACTGGCCACTTTATTAGGTACACCTTACTAGTATCCCCTTTAGAACTGCTTAAATCCCTCATGATATAGATTCAACAAGGTACTGGAAATATTCCTCAGAGATTTTGGTCCATATTGACATTATAGTATCCCGCAGTTGATGCAGATTTTTCTACTGCACATCCATGATGCAAATCTTCCATTCCATCACATCCCAAAGGTGCTCTATTGTATTGAAATATGGTGACTGTGGAGGCAGTTTGAGTGCAGTGAACTCATTGTCATGTTTAAGAAACAAGACTGTGATGATTAACGCTTTATGACATGGCGTGTTGTCCTGCTGGAAGTAGCCATTAGAAGATGGGTACACTGTGGTCTTAAAGGGATGAACATGGTCAGCAACAACTTAGGTAGGCTGTGGCATTGACACAATGCTCACTTGTTACTAAATGGGCCCAAAGTGTGCCAAGAAAATATCCCCTACTCCATTACACCACCACCAGCTTGAACTGTTTACACAAGGCAGGATAGATCCATGCTTTCATGTTGTTGATGCCAAATTCTGACCCTACCATCCGAATGTCGCAGAAGAAATCGAGACTTATCGGACCAGGCAACGTTTTTCCAATCTTCATTTATTCATTCATTCATTATCTTGTCGGCTTAGTCCCTTTATTAATCCGGGGTCGCCACAGGGGAATGAACCGCCAACTTATCCAGCAAGTTTTTACATAGCGGATGCCCTTCCAGCTACATTCCTTATAGCTGCTCTCACTCTAGAGTTAGTGTGTGCGAATTCTGTCGTACGGTGCTGCGAAACAGGCGGGATAAAACAAGATTATTAGACATTTAAAAAAAAGCGAGCGATTGCTGCATGCATGCATTTCTGTCCAGAAAGGTCATGTTTTGATCATTGATTGGTCTCACGCAATCAAGTGATGCAATTGCGCAGGTCAGAGTTCACCAAGCTTGATTTTTGCACTGCAGCGAACTGCGAATGTGTGCTTTCGCAATAGATTATAATAGTTGTTCGGCAATAAGAAATGTACAGAGTTTACATTACATATAATTCTTCAATATTGGGAGCAGGACAAAATATGTTGATTTATTGTGAATAATTATTGCGATACATTATTGATGTAGCCAAGTATTGATTACTTATTTCACTTTTACTGTATCTCTGATCTTATTTTTTATGCTTGCAATTTATTTGATTTACAACTCTACAAGATTATACCAATCAAGGTTAATGATTTCATTCCTAATAGAGCTATTTAAGTCATCTGCTGAAATAGTGCAGCCCTAATATATATATATATATATATATATATATATATATATATATATATATATATATATATTAACAAAAAAAATACCAATGAAAGTGAGAAGGATATGTTGCAAAACAAATGGAACTATTAATGTAACTATTAATATTATTGTAAAATAAGTCTCAAGAGTGTGAATGTGACCACACAAATAATGTTTAAAACTCTTTGAAACTACCCCATTTAGCCTTAGACCATAATTGTGCCATTATGGTGGCCATCACTTTAAATTTAAATTAGATTGTGCTCCCAGCCTTTTTAAAAGAGGGTGGAGCTACAAATGCCGATGTGTCAGCATAGTGGCAGATTCAAAAACAAGTAGTGTAATATAAAAAAATAAAATTAATATATTTTTACCATTAGAAGCTGGATATATTCACAGACTGTTGCCACACAACTGTGTTTAAACCACCTATAAATGTGATTTTTGCATAATAGTTCCCCTTTAATAGCCTATAAAGTTTATGCAAAATATACCCATCTTCTTAGGGTAAAATCGTAAGTAAGCATCGGGAGACCTGCATGTGGTAAAACTTCTTGGCCAGGTCTACATTGGTGCGCCCGGGGTGGAAGGGATACTTCCAGAGGATGGTGTTCCAGGAGTGACCAAACCTCTTCACACCCTTGGTGAGGTAGCACAGCTCTTTATCAGACCAGTTCTGCCTCTTTCTGTGTCTGCCTGAAGACTAAAGAAGAAAATCATTAAAGATGATAAAAGTTATTTCAGAGGAAGAGCAAGTTATTGGATTGACATTTGCATTTTCTTTGATTCTGTGTTAAAAAAAAACATCTGGAAATAGCAAGACTGACTAAGAGAATTTAAAACGCTTCAGATGAGATCGTTGTAATCGTGAAATCACAGTTATGAATAGTACTATACATTTTTGGAGCGAGCGTCTTCAGAGCTTTTCTTGAGATGTCTGTGATCCGTCCACTGTTTCACGTCAGGGCCTAAGAGAAAATGCAGGATAAGGGGGAAAGGAAGTGGAATTAATGAACCAAACTATACTAAATGTGTCCATGCTGGCAAAAGCAATACAAATGGTTAGACTTGCACAGGGAAGCGAGGAGGTACATTGATCTTTAGAATGATTTAGTGGGCAGTGTAAAAGTGCATATGCTTTATAGAACCCAGTACTCTAGTATGCCACAGTATAAATACCATAATCAAGTATGCCATCTTCTCTACACATATGCTCTTTTATGACATTCTTACTCAATATGATGGCTTCAAATAGAAATGCCAGTAAACTATAATTATATTTTACAATTTACAAAATTACAATTAACAATTATATTTTACAATTACATTTTAGAAATAGAAAGCAGTTGACTGGTCAATATTTGATGCCTAAAGTATGAGATGACGTGAAAAAAAAATCATCTATCTATTTAGGTGGAAGTGACAAACCACAAGCTTGGGATGTTTACATCAGTTTTATATCTTCTAAAAGTAAATTGTCACGGTTTTGGAGCACACTAGCTTAAAGATATGCTTAAAACTAACATACTAGGGGTGTAACAGATCTTGGTTCATCTGTGATTCGTACGGATCACAACTCATGGTTTAAATCACATGTGACCTGCAGATTAATACATTTTTTTACTTGTAAATTAATTCTAAATTTGTAACAAATCTCAGAGAGAGATCGCCTCTCACATCATTCAAATCACATGTATGAAAGCATTTAGAATTTCCTGTACAATGGAATGATGATGGGAGTAGTTGTGGTAGGTTAATCAGGATATGGTGGGTTTCTTGGATTATGAAAGGTGTTTTCTGTCACTACTTGTTTAGCCTACATAATGCATTCAGTGTAAGCTGCACGATAAATCATCGAAAGATCAGGATCTCAACACCCACACAACATACACAATAAATGATGGGTTATTTGCATATGTTTATTAATCCTTCGAATCGCTGCATTCAAATCTGTGTTTGAAAAACGCAAAATCAAGAAAGAGATTCAGTCTTTAGTCTTTTGAGTTAGTCATGAAGTTACAGTCAAATAACACAGGAGTACTGGGAGAACAGTTTATAGTTTAGATATAACCACTGAGGTTTATGGGAAAGATTCAAATCACTGTCATATGCATTTATCTTGACGCTCAAAAAGTTGTAGGCAGCAATTACATTATTTAACCAGGTGGCCATCAACCAGCAATAAAAAATAGGCCACTAAATAATTCTTTAAAAATGACACATCTAGCAATAAAAGATGAAGTTTAATGAGTGAATAACTGAATTATTTATTGAAAATGAGACTAAAAATAAATATGGGTTGTACAAATCATATTGTTAGATTTATGCATTTGGCCTTATCAGCAACAGCTGTAGTGATAGTGAATTTTTCACAGCACTGAATATTATATAATTTATTAATTTTATTTTTAATAAAATTACAGGTTCTAAGTTCTGTTTGTTAAAACCAAAAGTTTCTTGAAGTACTGTTTTGTGATAGAGGGCAAGCAAATTACATTTTTCTCCTCCCTTTTTTGGCTGATGCGAAAAATGGTCCGATCAGAGACTAAAAAACATCAAGTGATCCAAACTGTGAGATTTGTGATTCGTTAGACCACAGTAACATACTGACACTAACACCTAAAAACCTTTTTTATTTTTATTTCACATGACCTTTAAGAAACACATAAAATTTGAATTAGTAACTACTCATGAGGGACTATGAAATGCTTGATTTTTAAGTGATGCATAATAGCTGCTAAACTGTAAACTGCTCATTTTATTTGAACAAGATAATGCATTAGTGCCACCTTCACGATTGTAAAACAGCTAAAAAAAAAACTTTTAGTTGGGGTTGACTCACCCTTTCCGGGCTTGAATTGTGATAATGACTGGATAACGGTACGTTACCATTTACTTGACAATTACACTAAGAACATCTCTAGAAAGTCCAGTGAAAAAGTCTTGTGGTTTTGGGAAAGAAGCCATATAGGAACAACTGAACAGCACTCAGAGACCACAACTCGGCAATGGAGAGAATGGAATGAGTGAGACTGAGGGTAAAAGGAGGACATGAAAGGAAAAAAAAAATGAGAGTAAAGATGGAAAGACATTTCAACACCATAGACAAAAGTGAAAAGCACAGTCCTGTGTCTTGTGTTATGAAACAGTAACTTATTCAATATTATATCCCAGTTCTTTGCACGCACATGCACTATTTATCAAACTTATATTGCAGATGTTTATAATGGCACAGGTACTATGAATGTTTCCCTCTTTACCTCTAAATCCCACTGTCTTCTCTATCAAACTCAAAAGACATGTAGGAATTTGTTCTTAGGAACACTTACTGTATGTTTCACGCGGTCTTCTCAGGGGTGTGAGCCTGTAACCTTGACAGAAAAGAATTACTGAGCATTAATAAAATATAAGATGCACTAAAAATGATGCTAATACACAATACTGTTGTTAAACATTGCATACAGCCAAAGACTATAGAATAGACATGACACTTGTATAGTTTTGAATGGGGGATATATGTAAAGGTCTGTATGGTGAATGATGCCCCGCCTTCTAGTAAAGGAGCCAATTGTCAATCAAAATAAACTGGCGATTCTTTGAGGAAGAGGCTCTGATCATATGTGTGTTTTTGTGAGAGTTTCTGCAGATTTTTTATGATTCGAACATTTAGGAACGAAGCTAAAGAGACTGTTGTAGTTTAATTTTATTGGTGATTCCAGATATGAAATTTAATCGTCAGCTTGGCAAACAGTTTTGAAGAATTTACTTTTCACCATTCAAACAGAATCCCTGAGAAAGATGGCCGCCAAGTAAAATGACTTGCCTTAAAGTGACATGGGTTGCGGCTGAAATTGCCTACTACTCAGTAGTCAAGTACTGCATTTGAATTTACTACTTGACCTTTAGAAAAGTACGTTCTATACAGTATGAATGCGAGTAGTATAAATAGAACCCGGACATACAACATCTGCCATTTTGTCATGACCACATGACCTACACACATCAGATGCGTCACTTCACTCCCATTCATATACTCTCTTGCGATGCATTATGAGCAGGGCCAGACAGAATCTGTGGACATTTTTTTGCTATTTTTGCAGAAAATTTTGTAAAAAATCTGCGGATTTATGCTGAATTATTTTAGAAGTATCATAAGTAAAAACTTAATATATGAAATTAAAAATAATACCCTTTTAACTTTAATATTTACAATGCAAATCTAATTAGATCCACTTATTTGATAAACAAAGCAAGTCTCTCATATAATATATATACTAAAACAGAAGATATTACTTCACAAACTATATACTGTAAATAAATCATGAACATTTTAATATTTCTATTATCATATCACAAAAATATTAGTAAACCTAATTTAAAAACTGAATAAATATAAAATGTACACATTTACACAAGTAAATACATAGACTCAATGATGAGCTAAAAATATGCAGATTACTGCGCGTGCAGATTCTGCGTGGGCCTAATTATGAGATATTGTAACGTCCATCAGATATGATTTTTTAGAGTCTCGCCGGAAGTAGTAGGTCAACCGTGTACTTTAC
Source organism: Danio rerio (assembly GCF_052040795.2). Taxonomy (NCBI): domain Eukaryota; kingdom Metazoa; phylum Chordata; class Actinopteri; order Cypriniformes; family Danionidae; genus Danio; species Danio rerio. The sequence goes on along the minus strand of NC_141038.1, from coordinate 8,653,292 downwards.
ACGTACTGTTTTTCGAATTCTATGAATTCGGACATACTACTCATTTCCCATACTGTTTTTAGCGTACTATATAGTACGGAAGTATGCGATTTTGAATGCAGCCTTTGTTACTACTAATTGTGCATTAAGGGGGCATCATAATTCCAGACTCTGTCATAAAAAAATATAAAATACGATAAAAGAGCAATATATAAAATAATACAGATGAATACAAAAGACAATATGAAAAATGAAGAATATACAAAAAAAAAGAAATATTGAAGAATTTCCTAGTATAGATTCCACTTAAATGTCCTGTTGTATTGCTCTTTTTTTTTTTGTATATTCCTAATTTCTTTTATATTGTGCATTTATCTGTATTATTTTTTTAGATGTTGATCTTTTTTTGTGGCTAAAAGATCACTAATAGTTTTGTTTTACTACAATGTGGAATTACACAGGTTGCGTTAAAAACCACATACTACTCAGTAGGTACTACATTTGAATTTGAATGTACTACTTGACCGTTAGAAAAGTAAATTCTATACAGTATGAATGTGAGTAGTATCAATAGAACTTGAACATACTGCATCCACCATTTATTCATGATCATGTGACCTACACATGCAAGTTGAGTTGCTTCACTACCATTCATATACTCTCTTGCGATGCATTATGAGATAGCGCAGCGCCTATCAGATCCACATTACTGAATTACGCTGGAAGAAGTAGGCCATTCGGATACTTCTCAGAAACTGTTAGTCAAATTCTGTGAATTCGGACATACTACTCGTTTTGCATAATGTTTTTAGCATACTATATAGTATGGAAGTATGCAATTTCAGAAGCAGTCTTTGTTACAACTAATTGTGCAATAAGGGGGCATGATATTTAAAAACTTCAGCATAATTCCACAGTCTATCTGTCATGAATATATTAAATACAATAAAAGAGTAATATATAAAATACAGGTAAATATAAAAGACAATATAAAATAAATTAAGATTATACAAAAAAAATAAATATTTTAGCCTAAAAAAAAGGATAGATTTCACTTAAATATCCTGTTGTATTGCTCTTTTTTTGTATATTCCCACTTTTTTATAGTCTATTTAACTGTATTTTTTTTTAGATGTTGCTCTTTTTTATTGTATAATTCTATGGGCACTTATTGCTAAATGATCACAAATAGTATTATTGTACTACCACATGGAATGACGCAGGCTGCATCCGAAACCGCCTTTTACTCAGTAGGTAAGTAGTAAGAATAGAACTCGGACATACTACATCTTCTATTTTGACATGATCACGTGACCTACACATATCAGTTGCGTCGCTTTACTCCCATTCATATATTCTCTTGCGATGCATTATGAGATAGCATAGTACCCATCAGATCCACATTTCAGAATCACGCTGGAAGTAGTAGGCCATTTAGGTACTTCTCGGACACTATTTATCAAATTCTATTAATTCGGACATACCACTTGGCTCACATACTGTTTTTAGCATACTATATAGTATGGAAGTATGCAATTTTAGACACAGCCTTTGTTACTACTAATTGTGCAATAAGGGGCCATGATATCTAAAAAAAAAATCATAATTCCACAGTCTGTCATGAAAATATTAAATACAATAAAAGAGTAATGTATAAAATACAGATAAATATAAAAGACAATATAAAATAAGAATAAACAAAAAAGAAAATCATTTTAGACTTAAAGAAGAGTTTCTAAGTATAGATTGCACTTAAATATCCTGTTGTATTGCTCTTTTTTTTGTATATTCCCAATTTCTTTTATATTGTCTATTTATCTGTATTATTTATTTTAAGATGTTGCGCTTTTTATTGTATAATTCTATGGGCACTTATTGCTAAAGATCACCAATAGTATTATTGTACTACGATGTGGAATGACAGTCTATTGCAGGGGTCATCAATCTCGGTCCTGGAGGGCCGGTGTCCCTGCAAGGTTTAGCTTCAACTTGCCTCAACACAACTGCCTGGGTGTTTCAAGTATACCTAGTAACACCTTGATTAGCTAGTTCAGGTGTGTTTGACTAGAGTTGGGGCTAAAATCTGCTGGACACCGGCCCTCCAGGAACAAGTTTGGTGACCCCTGGTCTACTGTATAAACCATTTTCAAACAGAATATCAGAATATACATTTAATTATAACTCTTTCCCCAACTCACATTGTTGCTTCGTATAAAAGCATCTGCTAAATTACTAAATGCAAATCACGAGGGTGTGTTTGGTTCTCCAGCCCTTGTTCTAGTAAAGCTATTGTGAAAGACGCCGTCTCTTACATCTGTCTGATGATTGGTGACTCAGCTTGTGTTTTTCCCTCTTGCTCTTCTGTTTATGCTCTTGAGCGCTTGTGCTGTGCTCTCTGATTTTGCGGTGTGTGTTGATGTGAGTGTGTGTTGGAGTGTGGCTAGTCCTCTTTAATGGCTGGCTTCTCCTGAATCGATCCTCTGCCTCTCTCAGCGTCAAGTGAAAGTCACACTGAAATCTGCAGCTACTCAACACAGCGCCAAATGACCGACTGTTCAGCTCATTCATATGTTTCACACAACCTGAGACAGAAAATATGTGTTTGTGACAGTGTGGAGAAAAAGAAGATAGAAGAACAATGAGAGTGATGAAGAAGCAGAAAGTGGCAGAATGTATTGCTTTTAAAGGGATAGTTCACCCCAAAATTGTATTCATCCTTCACTTGATACAGATCTATTTGAGTTTCTTTCTTCTGTTGAACACAAAGGAAGGTATTCTGAAGAATGCTGGTATCTGAAACCCATTGACGTCAATTTTTTCCTACTATGGAAGTCAGTAAGGTCTTCAAAATATATATCACAAAGATTTAAAAGCACATGACGGAGAGTAAATCATGAGCGGTTAGTCTTTATTTTTGAGTGCACTATCCCTTTCATATTTTAAATGTTATTTGTGTGCATGTATACAGACACACACCTGCACAGCGTAGAGTGTTGGACTTCGAAGCAGATGGTGGTTTTAGAAACTTGTTGATTTCTTTGTCTAACAGCTCTGTGCATAGAGACATATTATCTGAAAACAGAATTCAGCACAACGCGATTATCTTAAACATCACATGATTACCACAGAAATCATTCTATACAGTAGATGAGGAGGAGTGACGGGTTTAACTGTGACTTCGCACAAAGTGCTAAGTTTGATGTTTTAAGAAAGATTTACCATCTGAGAGAGAGGGTTCGCGCTGGTTTCTCTTCACGGGATCAGGATGTCTGAAAATATCTGGGCTGAAACCCAAGAAAAATAAAATGGAGAGAGAAATGTCACTCCCTTGAGGAGGAAAAATTTACAGACTCTGTCTTGAAAAGTCATCGACATGAAATGCTTTATGTGAATCTGGATTTTATGTGAACATGCTAATCCTGAATAAAACAAGTAAGAATGAAGAAGCAAGAGTAATTGGGAATGTCCCTGTTTAACGAGTCCATTCTCTGCGTTCTTCGAATTGAGAAACAGCCAAAGTCTCCTTAACCGAACATACCTGATTCAGACCTTTAACAGAGACTGAAAGTCCCATAATATTTGTGACAGACAAAGGAGATATCCAAAACATGAAGTGTTGGTGGTCCTCCAGGAACGTGGTTGAGAAACACTGTTTTAGGCAGTTTAGTTTCAACCCTAATTAAACACACCTGATCAAACTAATTCAGTCCTTCAGGCTTGTTTGAAACCTACAGGTTAGTGTGTTGGAGCAGGGCTATAATTAAACAGTGCAGGGCTGCGGCCTCCAGAAGAGTTTGACACCCCTGCTTTAGGCTATGATCCTCTGAGCAATGAAGTTTTTTGTGTCTCACACTGCTCTCAATTCGGAAGGGATCATCCCTACGCTCTAATAAGCCCGTAGAATGGAATCTACCCAATGTGTGCATCTAGAAAATCTCACGGTGTGTTTGTTTACCCCTGTGTATCTCTGTTGCCCTCTGTTGGTGTGCTGCAGTTTTGGAGAAGTTCATAACCATCATCATCAGACTCTAGATTCATCATCTTTAATCTCTTCACCACTCTTTCAGACTTCACATTCCTCTTCAGTTCTCTCTTGTTCACTCCTTCTCTCCTTGTTTCCTGGTTGTCACTCCTCTCATTCTCTCTCTTTTGTTTATGCTTTCTCTTTTTGCTCTTTTCCCAGTTAGGGCCTTTGAAAAGGTTGACTTGGACAGGACTCAAACCCTCTTCAGAGCTGTCAGGCTGCTGGTGGTCACATACACAAACACACAATCTTACCTTTAAATGATCTATTAAAGTTGTTGAAACTGGTGTAACCTAATGCTCAATGCTTAACATTTACACATTAGAAATCAATGTGTGTACATACTTACCAAACTATCCTGGTCTTGCAGTATTTCACTTGTGATTGGAGTTCCTGCAGGAATTGCGCGGAACTCCCCATATACTCGATGATTACCTTTGACCTTTCGCATTACAGAACCCTCCCACAATTCATCATCGCATTCCACATGTGAGTCTGACCTCTTCATGCTGTGCGGTTGGCTTTCGGGGTCTCTTTCCCATAGTTTCTTACCAATCTGAAAATTAAAAAGCAAAATTTAGTAACTTAATAATTAAATTCAATTCAACTGAAAGACAACAGTGCTGCAAACATTGTGAAATTTCATAACATTCATACACAAATAACCTTTTTTTCGAGCAGCTGTATTCTCTGAAGAATCTGTCCAGCTGATCGCCATTGTCCCTCTCTGTCACACTCATTTGGATCTATAGTGGACATACCTGGGCCTAATGATTCAGCTAGGCAGAGAGGAAAACAAAATCAGTACTAAAGGCTGTTAGATGGGGTCACCTGAAGTTAATAGCATATAATTAGTACTTTAATTAACAGTATGCACCTTCTAAGCTGGGGATAGATACACTAGGTACGTTTACATGACAGGGCTCAACAATAAGGACTGCCCGGTGGCCCGGGGCTAGCGTGAGAGACACTTGGGACAGTAGACCGCATCATTACTGGCCCGATTGGGACAGTGCTTTAGTGTCTTGTCACTAACATTTAACTTGTCTGTAACTATTTGTCAATTGCATGCATTTTAAGTTTGTGCTTTTAAGTCTTTACACACTACATTCTCTGTAATGTCGTAAACAACATATTATTTTCCGGTTCCTCTTATCTGATTGATTTGACCCTGCAAATTTTTTTGTAACCTGGTAACAAACAGTAAAACGTACAAACAGCAACATGGCGTCTACATCAAATTATAAGGCTAAAAGAAAATGTCTGTTTCTAACGTCTTGGCAGTAGACATTTACATGGGAACAACACGACAAAATAAAAATTAAGTGAGCGAGTTTGCCGTCAGTTTGACAAGTCAGCCACCTTTTGTTAAATAATTTCAAACCGCAATAAAATACCTCCACATTTTCCATACTGCTCTTTTTGTTTGCATAACACTTTTATTTACTTTTTTTTTTTTTAAGTATTGAAATTCTAGATTCACAGACTTTATTTTTGACACATTAATTAAAATATGTGGCTAAAAAATAGCTATTAACTTTCCTTTTTTTCTTGGTGGGGCCAGTGAAAATTTTGGCAGGGCAAGTAAAAATCTAAACCACTTGCCCGATCGGACCAGTAGAAAAAATCCTTAGCGTTGAACCCTGCATGAACACCAATATGGACAATGTGAGCAGTGATGCCACTTCTGAGCAATTGGACCGGACCGTATAGACCATTTTGAGGGATGTAAACAATAGCAGTGGTCCCAACATGTTTTCTGCTTTACATTTTTATTTCCATAGCTTCCAAGAATCCAAAAAGGTCCACATATTGATAAATAATGTTATGGCAGCTGTTTTGATGTCAATTTATGATTAAATCGCCTCTTGTTGCAGTATAGTGTGCACATGTATTGTGAGGTTTGGCTTTAAATCCCATACAATGTTAGATGGTACCATACTGAAATTGCATGGGAATTGCAAAGAAGTATGCCTGGTCTTAGACGAGTATTGTCCTTGCATTTTGTATTCAAAAAAGGCTTTCGCAACTTCACTGTGATTATATTAACTCTCATACACTTTAACTTCAGCATGCTTCTACAGCCATTAAGTGTAAGCTTGTGAGAACATAAAAAAGTAACTCACTGATTCTGTTGCAGGTGTGAAGTACGAATATGGCTGCTTTTTTGAGCTCTTCATCACTGGTTTCAGTGAGCAGTGTAATTATAATAGGTAAACCCCCTGCTGACAACAACTGCGACTGCTGTTCTACTGCACAGATAAAAAAACAGACTGACTAATTACAACAATATACAAAAAAACAGGCAAAAACAATGTTATTTATAACATGTAAGTGTAAAAGCAGCCGTTTGAGAAGATGCTGTGAAGATAAGGATCCTGAAGTGAGAATCAGGACCAACTGTAATTAATAAACAAATACAAAAAAATTCATATAATTTATTTTTTTTATTTCATGTTAAAATTATTTCAAATAAACAAATTTTCTTTTTTTTCTTACTTAGATTTTTTTTTTGTTTCTCGTCCAAAAACTAAATCCTAAAATCAAGAAGAATTTTCTAGACAAGTAAAAAATGTTTTTCTGATTTCAGAAATAACTAGTAAAAACTAATTGCGTTTCTCCTTAATTCAGGCAAAATCATCTGCCAGTGGGATAAGCAAAATAATATGAAAACACATTTATTTTACTTTTGACATTGGCAGATTTATTTAGCTTGTTTTAAGATAAAACGTGTTTAAAATTGACTTGTTCATTACGAAATCAAGACCAAAAAAAATGCTTCTTAATTTAAGATTTTTTTTGATATTTGGATTAAAAACAAGAAAAAAAAATCTGGAACAAATCTGTACCTTGAGTCAGCTAAGCTAAAGATCAGAAAGTTGTTAAGAAGGATCAAATGAAAAGACATGAATTTTAGCCAAAAGCTCACTTTACAAGCAATATATTGTGGTCAGTATTGCTGGCACTTGTATATGTATAGAAATTAATAATTTGTATACTCCCATATAGAATAGTATTTACAATAGAATAGAATTAAATATAGAATTTACAATGTAAACAACCAATCTTCGTAGTAAACTGATATTTTGTTCAATTTCTAACTTACCAAGAAACAATTTTTTTGCATTAGAAGTTGTTACCAGTGTAGATTAGGGATGGGAAGATTAACCGATATGTATCGAAACGCGGTCATGCGCGTGCATGATGCGAGTGCATCGGTAGAGCAGCAGAGGATGAATGAAATTTTGGAAGCAAATCGAGATGCATCGGTTTTTGCGAGATGCATCGATTTTTCCGAGATACAGCTTATATTTTTAATATAGAATGTATTTTTTATTTATTAACAAGTGTTGTCAACCTGTTTTTGGCGCATAATTTAATCGACCTACATAAAGTAAGCCTTAGCAACGGATTTGCGGATGTGCACACACTACAACTCAGTGTATCAGGTGTGCGGATGAAGCTAGTGGAGCGCCCTCAGAAAGTGCGAGAAGCAAAACAAACATTTTATTCCCCACTGAGTTTTAAATCTAAAGTATGGCAAGCAACATTATGGATTTAAGGATGGACGACTTGACAGGACAGATGCAATTTGCAAAATGTGCCGCGCATCTGTAAAATACGCGGGCAGTACGACTAATCTGAAATCTCACTTGAAGGAGCGCCACGGTGTTGTTGTGAAAGCATCTTCCAGTGTTTCTGCATCCCCGGCTTTCGCACTGCTTCAACCAGCTCCAAAAGTGGTGAGAAAAGCATTGCAAGTTTTTTTTTCCGTGCGCAACAGTTCTGCTCGCTCTACGCCAATAACGAATGCTATTGCATTGTTCATCTGCAAAGATATTCAGCCTAGTGTCACGGAGAACGAAGGTTTTAAACACCTCCTCCTGTTATTTTTATTTAATTATAATAATAATAATATTAATAATAATAATAATGATAAAAATAATTGGGTGTCACGGTGGCACAGTGGGTAGTTTGACCACCTCACAGCAAGAAGATTGCTGGTTTGTTATATTTTTATCAGCCTGTTGTTTACAGTGACAGTGATGTTTCAAAGCAGCATAACACTGCTAGTTCACAACCTTAAGTTTTGAATAATCAGTGGCAAAATATCTTTTTAAAACTTGTTTTCATAGTTGAAAAGTTAAATCACAATTCTTGTTGTGCAATGCTAAATTTATTTATGTTGAGTGCAAATATATACATATTTTTTTAATTGATATTGCACTTATACATTCTGTTTATCTTGAAAATACTTAAATAATATGTGCTATATGTTCTAAAATGGCCCTCTACTGTAAACTGACACTCTGGCTCTGAGAGAAAAGCCAGTTTGTAAAAAAAAGTCTTGGTTTTGCTTGGTTTATAAATAATCAAACTCATTCAATGGCACAGCATCCTCTTTCACATCATCTCATAAACTTGATCTAATTAGTGCTGAAATATCGCATCGTATCGTGATATGGGTGTGAATCGTATCGTGTTGCATCGCAATATGTCACAAATGTATCGCTAATATATCGGATCGTATTCTTTGTATCGAGATGCGTATCGGATCGGCATTATAGCTTAGATGCCCAACCCTAGTGTAGATACCTGCGAATTTTACTTAGAAATACTAAGTTTATCTTTTATAGTGCAGAACTTCCTTTTTGTACTTGGAAGAATATAAGACATTTTGCCATGGTATGTTACCAAAAACTGACCACAGGCATCTGTGAGGTGTCCAGTCGTTAACACCACAGCGAGCTGATCTTGTGGATCAAGGTTTGGGCTAGATAACAGACGCAGTAGTCCTGGGATAACCCTCAGCTTTGATAAAGAAGATCCCAACAGCTCTGAGACAGAAAGAGAAAGGAAACTGAAAACCCTAATCAACCCAGTATTATATTTGGGGTTATATTGGGGTGTGCATGCATGTGTCTTACCGTTATTAGAGATGCAGGCAGAAAGTGTTTTAGTGATTATCGTAGCCATCTTACAAACAGAAGCACTGTGTGTAGACTGAGATAAAACTCGGGTAAGAGTGTCTGAGAGTGAATCCAGGCCTCCCACTGACACAAAATATTCCTGAGCACAGGCTGAAAAATACAGATTCACATGCGATGAGAAAATGAGCACGTAAGATGGAGTTATTTTGCTGATGTTCTTACGATTGTTTGCCACAGTCATTCCAATAAATGAGCATAAGGGTTGTGCCAGCTCTGCCCTGGGTAATGCCACTTCTTGCAGCCAGGGCTTTATCTCAGGAAAAACACTCATACACACGTTCTGATTCTCCTCTGTGAAATAAAAACAATCAGGTTGTGAAAATATGTATTTGCACACACACACACACACACACACACACACACACACACACACACACACACACATATATACATATACATATAAGGCGGTGCCGTGTATCAAGATGATAATGCACCAATACACACAGCAAGACTGTTGACAGAGTGGTTTGGTAAACACGAAAGTGAAGTTGAACATCTCCTATGGCCTGCACAATAACCAGACCTAAATATTATTGAGCCACTTTGGGGTGACCTGGCCACAACTCTCCAAAAAGAATGCCTCAAAATCCATCCAGCCACTGTGCAGGACTTAGTATTATTCCCAAGATGAATTGATGCTGTATTGGTAACAAAAAGCGACCCTACACCAAACTAATGGCTTATTGTGGTCTAAAACCAGACGCTTCACTTTCATTGTCCAACCCCTGTATATATAGGTGTATGTGTAAACAATGGTAAAGGGGTAGAAAGATGCCCGTACCATTTTGAGGGTTGTTGACAGAGCCACAGAGCGCACTAGACACAGTGATCCACAACTGCAGCTGCTCATAAGACTCACCAGGAACTGGAAAACTCTGCCTAAAGAGTGGCATAAAGAAAACAAATAGAATCTGGTTGTTAAGCAAAAGGGTAATATTTTAAATAGGTGTTCATATGCTTTTCTGTATTTAAAGATTCACTTCAATAAAACACCAGAAAGAATTTGAAATACATTCACATCTTAGTGTTTATCATCTGTTTGTGAATGTTTTCATTCATCCAGGAATGCACTGTCTTAGAGTGTTAAAAGGATAAAGCAAAATAAATTGATTAAGTTAACATCACACATTTAAACTGATTGCTATTGATGCCAAAAAGTGGAACATTATCTGAATGTTATGCATACCTGAACAATCGGAGTAAGGCTTCAATACACCTGGAGGTCTTAGCAAGAGTCTGTCCACATCCTAGAACGCAAAACACACATACAGTTAAAGGTAAATGGATTAACGCTCCTGTGAAATTTTAATTCTTTTTAAATATTTCTCAAGTGATGTTTAACTGAGCAAGGACATTTTATACAGCATTTCCTATTATAATTATGTTATTCTGGAGAAAGTCTTAATTTTTTCGTTTGACTGCAGTAAAATCAGTTTCATTTATTAATTTTTAAATGATTTTTTAAGGTCAGTATTATTAGCCCGCTTAAGAAATATTTCTAATAAATGTAATATTTCTAATTCTAATATAATTTCTATTGATCTAATAGGAACAGAACAAACCACTGTTGTTCAGTGGTTTGCTTGATTAAAGTAACTTGCCTAGTTAATCTAATTAACATAGTAAATTGCACTTTTAGCTAAATACTAGTATCTTAAAAAATAACTAGTAGAATATTATGCACTGTCATAAAGGCAAAGACAAAATAAAATAGTTATCAAAAAATAATAAGTAAAAATCTTATTTTTGCTCAGATGTTTTTATTAAAATATAATTTATTAAAACAACAACTTATAAGAACTGTAATTTAGAAAGAAATTATGAAACTATTATATTTAAAATGTATTTCTCTCCATTAAACAGCACTTTTACAATAACAAAAGATCATTTTGCCTTAAACAGTACACACAATTGTGAAATAATAATCTGACCAGACAACCTGTCCAACTTTGAAAAAAACATACACATAGAAATGGCCTCTGAGTTTTGACACAAGTTTTATGGTGAGACTTACTGTTGTTGGCAACCAATACAGACAGCATGTACACTGCGACTCTTTTCTCCGTCAGAGGCATTTCCTGTTCCAGATGCTGCACAAAGTCTCGAAACATCTCTTCTCTACACAGTGCCTGTTTACAGCTCTCTGCAGGAGAAAATATGTTTGTAATCAGACATGTTTGTTTTCATTTCATGCCAAAAGCCAGAGTCATTCCAATATATACTATTTCTGAATATTTAAAAAGTGAAAAATGGATCTAAAAACTAAAAAACGTGTCTGAAAACATGGCACTTTTTGTTATTTTATGCAATAAAAATTAAAATATTCATTTTTATTTTAAATTTGGAGGACTTATCATCTGTTGCTTATAAAATAAAACAAAAATACGCTGCACTCAGACACAGCGTAAATACATAAGAAATTATTTGAATTATTTGAAAGTGCTCTCTTAACTGTTTCCATATGTAACCAAACACATACCATGCAGTTCAGCCAAAGATGCAAGTGTAAATAGTGCAGTCTCTTTAACTTGAGAGAAAGTACTGGATTTTGATAGGTTATAGATGAAGGAAATGCCTCCGATCTCTCTGAGGAACTCAACATACTGATCTGAAATACAAAAAAACAATAACTAAACTGCACAATAGTATATTTAATTTTATGTTTGTGTAAGAAAAGTTGTATTTCTGTTTGATTTGATTATATTTTGAGCTGTAAAGCAAACCATTTTGCTTGCAGATTGAGATGATAGTGAGAAGAGCTTGTTTCTGTGAGCCAGGCCATTTCATCTGGTATTTCAGACATTCCAGCAAAAGACGCAAATCTGTCTTGGTAGCTGGAAATGTGAAATCATTCAGCTTAGAAAGCAAAATACATCACTGGATCTGTACAATTGATGAGTATTGTGCAATACAATACAATATACACTCACCGGCCACTTTATAAGGTACACCTGTCCAATTGCTTGCTAACACAAATTTCTAACCAGACAATTACATGGCAGCAACTCAAAGAATTAAGACATGTATACATGGTCAAGACGATCTGCTGCTGTTCAAACTAAGCATCACAATAGGGAAGAAAGAGGATTTACTGTAAGTGACTTTGAATGTGACATGGTTATTAATGTCAGACGGGCTGGTCTGAGTATTTCAGAAACTGCTGATCTACTGGGATTTTCAGGCACAACCATCTCTAGGGTTTACAGAGAATGGTCTGAAAAAAAAAGTAGAAAAAAAAATCCAGTGAGCGGCAGTTCTGTGGGTGCAAATGCCTTGCCGATGTCAGAGGAGAATGGCCAGACTGGTTCCAGTTGATAGAAAGGCAACAGTATCTCAAATAACCACTCGTTACAACTGAGGTATGCAGAAGAGCATCTCTGAACGCACAACACGTCCAAGTTTAAGCAGATATGTTACAGCAGCAGAAGACCACACTGGGTGCCGCTCCTGTCAGCTAAGAACAGGAAACTGAGGCTGCAATTTGCATAGGGTCACCAAAATTAAACAATAGAAGATTGGAAAACATTGCCTGGTCTGATGAGTCTTGATTTCTGCTGCGACATTTGGATGGTCAGGCCAGAATTTGGTCAGAGTATTGTTGCTGACCAAGTCCATCCCTTTATGACCACAGTGGACCCATCTTCTGATGGCTACTTCCAGCAGGATAAAGCTGCAGTCACACTGCACTTTTCTCCCCATAGACTTTCATTAATATGCACGCGAATGCGTCAGAGCGGAAACGTAAGGTCATGCGGCAAGTTTCGCAGTTTGCTGCGTTGTAAAGTTCAAGCTTGAACTCTGACCTGCGAAATCAAATCATATGATTGCGTGAGACCAACCAAGAATCAAAACATGACCTCTATATACAGTAATTTAAAACATGGACCAATCGCTCGCTTTTTTTAAATGTCTAATCATCTTGTTTAATCCCACCTCTTTTCACAGCGCTGTATGACAGAATTTCGCAAGCTCAAACTCCAGTGTGACCGCACCATGTTATAAACTGTGAATCATCTCAGACTGGATTCTTGAACATGACAATAAGTTTACTCAAATGGCCTCCACAGTCACCAGAGCTCAATCCAATAGAGCACCTTTGTGATGTGGTGGAACGGGAGATTCACATCATTAATGTACAGCTGACAAATCCGCAGCAACTGTGTGATTCTATCATGTTAATATGGACCAAAAAATCTGAGGAATATTTCCAGTACCTTATTGTTGAAAGGCAAAAGTGTGTCTAACCCGGTACTATTCACCTAATAAAGTGGCCAGTGAGTGTATATAACATAAATATATATATATATATATATATATATATATATATATATATATATAAAGTTAAACATGGCAAAAAACTTAAAACCAAGCGCATTTTAACAAAAATAAACCAGAAAACTTAACGTTAAAAACTTACTAGAAATGGAAACATTAAAGTTAACCTCATGATGATATTTATTAGTCATAAAAAACATTTTAAAAATTCTAGTGCACACAACTACGTTGTCAATAAATAAAATTATTTGCAAAGATGTTTCCCGTGTGATATGCAAGGTCATTGTAAATATGTAATAGAGTCATTGTGTAATATTATTAATTAATGTGCTGATTTGTTTAATTTGCCATAACTCTCCCTTCTAATTGTACGTTACATAATATGATGCTGACCTTCCATTTTTCATTTTCGTACTGATCAGCTAATGTTTTCCATCGAAGTGTCACTAAGTTACCCTGCAAAAAAAAAACATCACAAATGTTGTTATAATAATATCGTAATGTTACACTGAAAATAAACAACAATATACTTCTTTTTAATTTTACGATTAACGTTACCTTTACACCAACGATCCAAGTCCTAAAATATTTACGAAACAAGCTTAATACATAGATTCAAGATTGTTAGCAGTGCCAAATGAGACCACAGTCGTCGAAATCCCACAATTTCGTAGCATTTGTTGTTTTATGATGGACTAACGGCAGCTCAACGGAAGAATTTAAATTCCCGCCTCGCTTTGGAATCGCCTCGTGGTTTGAGACGTGAAAACGGATTGGTTCATTAAGAATCGATTTTATTAGGCATTAATTCGTTTATACAATTTATTTTTGATGTATGGTATGCCTCTACGGTTAGTTTGGATACTAAAGAAATGTTTTTTTTAGTCTCTGGAGAAATCTATGAAGTAAATACATGACTGAAGGGGGCGCTGGTGGCTGTACGTTTCCACACCGCAGGACGTAGAAGAAGACATTTCACCGAGCAGTGCCAGGTGGGTGTGTGTATTGACTCAGCATTTACTCTTATTAATACTGCATTTAGAAGAAATTGTTGCACTGACTATTATAAAATACACGTTCTCTTACGCAAGTATGCAGAAAAATACAATTAAATTGTTAAACGAAACGATAAATGTTTCAATTCTTACGAAAGCCGGCTGGTTAGCTTGTTAAGCTAGCATGTTTCATTCTGTAATAATAGTTTAAAACAGTAATTTGGGTTTGTGTGCATGTACATGTTTATTATTTTGAACTTCGCGGATATGAGGAAGCTATGATGTTTTTACTTTGCAAATATGATTAACGTACGATCACTAAACATTTACATGATCTATGAGTATTCCAGAAGATTTTGTAATTCTAAATTAATCTAAACATTTTCTTATTAACTTTCTTATTAATTTTTACTACATTTAAGTAGTAATACTCTTAATACTGAATTTTGAAGAAATTGTTTCACTGACAATTACAAAATACAGCTTCTGTTACGCCAATATGCAGACAAATAGATTTAAATTGTAAAATAAATCAATAAATCAGTCAATATACAGGTAAGTCGACATACTGTAATAATGGTTTAAAACAATAATTTGTCTTTATATGCATGTGCATGTTTCTTTTGACCCTAACTTATTTGAAAAAGCTATATCATTACTATGCAAATATGGTCAACGTAGATCAGGAGTGTCAAAACTTGGTCCTGGAGGGCCGTTGTCTAGTTGAGTTTAGCTCCAACCCTAATCATACTCTTACTAACTAGATATACTAGAAACTTCCTGGCAGGTGGGTTGAAGTAAGTTGGAGATAAACTCTCCAGGACACCGGCCCTCCAGGACCAAGTTTGGACACCCCTGACATAGATATTTACACTAAAGAATTTACTTGATCTATGAGTATTTCAGAGGATTATTTAACTAATAATTAATTTGAACATCTTATTAATTGTTTTAATATTTCTTTACTACATTTTCTCTTATTAATACTGAATTTTGAAGAAATTGTTCCACTGACAATTACAAAATACAGCTTATGTCACGCAAATATGCAGACAAATAGATTTCAATTGTAAAATGAACCAATAAATCAATCAGTTTACATGGAAGCCGGCAGGTTTCAAACTATAATAATGGTTTAAAACAATAGTTTGTGTTTGTATGCATGTACATGTTTATTAATTTGACCCTCACAAATATAGCTATAATGTTATTACTATGCAGATATGGTCAACATATATAGATACACTTAATCATTTACTTGATCTATGATTATTTCAGAAGATTTTGTATTATGTACTATTAATTTTCTTAATTTTTGTCATATGACTTGAGTCTGTTGGTTTTACATTTATGCTTTTAGCTTATGTTATTATCCAAAGTGACACACAAACGAGATTCAAGATTTATTAGACTGTTAAAATAGCAAGCAACAAGAATTGCATTGAATGAACAAAAATGGATTTGATGTGCATTTACTGACGGGTAAAGTTGGTTTTATATCCGCACATTCTGACTTTTTCCTTAATAAAATTTCAGAAACGTATTCTTTTCAAATTCTGAATGGGGAAATTATATTAGCAGCCAATGACTATCAAAGTACAACATTGTTCAGTCAATTAAACAGTGCTATTGTTGTTTTGAAGTCATACTTGCATGTGATTTCAGACCCAATATTCAAAGTAGCGTTGTAAACAATATATCGACTTTGACAGGTTTTCACTGTTCAAAAAGGAACAAATATGTGAATATAAAACCTACTTTACCTCAATCATTTACTGTGATTTTTTTTTTCTATCAGTTTAAGATTAATCATTGTAGTCTCGCATTGTGTTTTCACAGATGCTGGAGTTGTAGACTGCTTCAGACACTGCATCCAGGCAGTGATGTCTGGTTATTTGCGCTCAGCGCTCCTCTTAGGCACTAGAGGAAGACATCTGTCCAGTTCCTTTGCAGCCAGTCAACATGTTTTACCTGATGTGGCATGTAGAGCCCTCCTTTTCTCTTCTCCAGCACGGAGTTTCTCCTCTCGTGGTGGTCGATCAGATGGAAGCTCAGGGCAGGAAGGAGAGAACAGACTGCATCCTCCAAGACATGAAATGGACTTTCAGATGAGCCGGCTGCAGATCAACGCAGTCCTGCGTGCCAATGAACAATCTGTTCGCGTTCCAGAGTTCGATGGCCGTGGTGGTCCCAGTCCGGTGCTGAGGTTCGAAAGTAACCAACTTCCAGCCAACACCCCGCTTGAGGACCGGCGCAGCAGTGCCAGCAGCTTGCAGACTCGTAGCATGCTTTTCGGTGTGTTTGATGGACACGGCGGACACGCGTGTGCTCAAGCGGTCAGCGAGCGTTTGCCCTATTACATTTCTGTAGCGATGATGGCAGAGTCTGTCCTGGAGGATCTAGAAGCTGCCATGGAGACCTCACGCCCCGTTCCGCCTATCCTGCAGTGGTATAAACACCACAATGACTATAACTACAGGGAGTCTGCAGCTCTCTATGTTGATCATTTGCGTGTTTTTTGGCAGGAGCTTCTGGCAAGTGAAGAGCACGGTGACGGCATGCGTCCTGCAGATGCTCTCAGCTATGCTTTTCAAAGACTGGACACAGATCTGTCTCTTGAGGCACAGGTGCCACTTGCAAATGACCTGATGAGGAACACCGCCCTCCAGGCTGCCTTTGCTGGCTGCACGGCCTGCGTTGCTCATGTTGGACCAGAGGGGGTGCATGTTGCCAATGCAGGAGACTGCCGGGCGGTTTTGGGTGTCCAGGAAACTGATGGGAGCTGGAGTGCTCTGCCTCTCACAAAAGATCACAACGCTGCCAACGTGGCTGAGATGGAACGGGTATGGCGGCAGCACCCGGCTAGCGAACGGCAAACTGTGGTTGTAGATGACCGGTTGCTCGGAGTCCTGATGCCGTTGCGTGCTTTTGGTGATGTGCGGTTTAAGTGGAGTCGTGAGCTACAGCAGAGCGTTCTGGAGAATGGAGACTCGGATTTAGAGGCTCTGAATATTTATCAATATGCTCCACCTAATTATCTCACCCCGCCTTATTTGGAGGTCACACCAGAAGTCACCCACCACCGGCTGCGGCCACAGGACCGCTTCTTGATTTTGGCTTCCGATGGACTCTGGGATGAGATGAGCAATGATGAGGCGGTCAGGCTTGTGGCGGAACATTTGACAGGGGTTCATCTGCAGGCTCCTGTTTCCGCTAGGCAGCTCAACTTGGGACAGATGCACCAGCTGCTGCTACGGCGACGGGCCAGGGCTACCCCTGCTTTGGATCTAAACGCAGCCACACACTTGATTCGCCATGCACTGGGCACCAATGAGTATGGAGAGATGGACCAAGAGAGACTGGCAACCATGCTGGCGCTGCCTAGCGATTTGGCACGCATGTACCGGGATGACATCACAGTCACTGTGATTTATTTTAACCCAAACTTCAACAAAAACAATAATAAAGAACATTAAATTTTAAAGTTTTATACATGAAACTATATTTAAAGAGTTGTTTTCAGCTGTGAAATTTTTTTTCTATGCATTTAAAAAAAAATTCTAATTCTTTTGTAGACATATATATATATATATGTGCTCTTACTTTGAACACTTATAGTGGCAGGGTAAATGAAGGCATATTTAAATCCTGCTTCTCGTAATCATCGCCACGCCTCTGCCGTCTCCGCTCTCTTCTGCACAATGTCTAAGAAATCTTGAAAAAAACAACACTTTTTCTTTTGTCCTCGATACAGAGGTCACCCAGACATCTTGTTGCTTCTAGGATCAGTCTTTTGTCCTTATAGTTGTGCAGAATGGATGATCACGGGTCGCGCTCTCAGATCTTCATGAAGTTGTCTAGTGTGGTGTGCTCTGTCCAATTTGATCCGTCCATCCTTTGCGTTCATATTCAATGTAGTCTGGATCCAAGTCTCAAAAAAAGCTATCAGGTCACCCTCTTTAGTGCCCTCTTTGAGACTGACGATTTTGAGGTTCTGACTTCTATTTTCAAGGTCTTCTATACGTTCAAGTGCTTTTTGCAGGGATGTCTCGATAGATCTGAGGCACGTTGAGCTGTTAACTTGATTTTCCTCGAGGTCCAGTATTCTCTGCTCAGCCTCGATGACTCTCTTGATCATGCTGTCCAACTTGCCTGATATCTCGGAAATTGGATTTCATATTGCCTGTAACTTCTTTTCAAGAACAATCGACACTTTTTCGACTAAACAAATAAGCAGTCATCCGATAACGTAGTCGGGTCCGGATTATGGCCATCTTGCTCGACAATAGTCTTCTTGTTTTGCTGAGAGAGACTGGCAACCATGCTGGCGCTGTCTAGCGATTTGGCACGCATGTACCGTGATGAAATCCCCATCACTGTGATTTATTTTAACCCAAACTTCAACAAAAACAATAATAAAGAACATTAAATTTTAAAGTTTTATACATGAAACTATATTTAAAGAGTTGTTTTCAACTGTGAATTTTCTTTTAAGCTTTTCAAAAAATTCTTATTTTTGTGGACATGTCTGGGCTCTTACCGGCTACTTTGAACACTCTTATAGTGGCAGGGTAAATGAAGGCATATTTAAATCCTGCTTCTCACAATTTTCACCACTCCTCCGCCAAGTCTTAAAGAAAGCTGGTTTTATACATTAGACGTTCGAGTGCTTTTTGCAGGGATGTCTCGATAGATCCGAGGCACGTTGAGCTGTTAACTTGATTATCCTCAAGGTCCGATATTCCCTGCTCGGCCTGGATGACTCTCTTGATGATACTTTCCAAATTGCCTGATATCTTGAATATTGGATTGCGTATTGCCTGTAACTTCTTTTCAAGAACAATCGACTCCTTTTCGACTAATTGGTTAACTGCGTCATTCAATAACTTTGTTGTTAGAAACCGATGAGCCCGGATAATCGGCATCTTGCTCCACAATAGTGCTCTTGTTTTGGTGTTTTTTACTTCTAGCTTGTTTACTAGTTGAATCTGATTGTGACCAAATAGCATCAAGAGACATCTTGATCACTTCTCAATTCTGGGAACTCTCAAAGCAATTAGGACGACTGTTTAGTAAAGATTCAGCTATATGACGAGGAGCTCTGTCAGACACGTCTTGTCGCACGAAGCATCATGTGATCCCCTCTAATCTTTTTTGATATCACAGTGAGTTTGTGACAGATCTATTTAGGAAAATGTGAATGCAAGCAATTGATGGATTTTAGATAGACTTGCTTTAAATGAATCAAAGGTGAAGGTACAGAAAATATTATCGAGCAGCTAGTCGGAGACATTTCCACAACTTTACCAGTTGTTTTTCAGGTTAAACGTTGCTTTTCTTAATTCTTTTTTTATTTCCTTGATGGGAGATTTCGATTAGAACTGTTCTTGTGCTTTCAAATATAAATGTCTTTCATCATAGTTTTACTGTAATTGTTTTCAGTTTGTACATTTCATTCTATAACTGTTAAATTAGAATAGTGGTAGATTGTATTAGTTTTATGTATACACTACCGGTCAAAAGTTTGGGGTCAGTTTTTTTATTATAATTTTTTTTAAGATAATTAATCTGTTTGTCAAGGCACCATTTATTAAATGTAAAAAGTTGTTAAATTTGTAAAATATTTATTCAAATTGTAAATAACTGCTTTCTCATTGCATGCAGTTTTAAATGAAATTATTACTCCAGTCATTATTGCTTTTATTACTATTCCCAATAATAATAATTATTATATTAATAATAATTAATATTAGAATAATTTCTGAAGGATCATGTGACTAAGGCAAAGATGCCCAGACTAGGGCCCGCGGGCCAAAGTTGGCCCATAGTAACTTGATTTGGCTCACCATCCCAGCTGAGAAGACAGGGGGAATGATGGGGATGGTTTTGAGATTGTCAGTGTCAATTAAATGTAGCCTTTTGTTTGTTTGTTTTTAATGTAAAGAGATAACGGATATTAAATGTTTCAATTACATGGTTTAAATTAGTGAGATTATTTTCTGTCACCTGACAGTGCAGAGAATTTGGTGAGCAAATCAAGTCAAAGGCAGATTCTATATTTACCATTGAACTTCACTGTGTTATAAATGTGATAGTTTATGTTTTTATTGAAAATAGGTTATATTTAAAAACCTTGTACTGCATTAGTTTATATGATTTAAAATAATGTTTTTCTATTTATTTTTAAATATTATTAAATAAATTATGAAATTACCCATGACAACTTTAATGTAATATAGTTTGGTATAGTTACCTTCAGCCCTTGGCTCTTAATGATATTTGGTTTTTGGCACTTCATACGAAAAAGTTTGGGCACCCCTGCTCTAAAGAATGGAGTAATGAAGCTGAAAATTCATCATTAAAATTACTGGAATAAATTAAATTATAAACTACTTTTATAGTTATTTTATAGTGCAATAACATTACACAATTTTGCAATTTGTACTGTATTTATGATGTAATAAATGCAGCCTTAGTGAGCAGGAGAAGCTTATTTTAAAACATTGAAAACTCCTACTGACCTCAAACTTTTGACCGGTAGTGTGTGTTGCATAGCTTACATTTTGTGTAAGTTGTCACCAAGTTAATTTTGCATTCTTTCGTTTATGGACTTTAATTTCCTGGACTGTCTTGACTTGTGCAATGAAGGCATTTTTACTTTGCAGTAACTGCAGGTTTCACAACAACAAGCCACAACAAAATACTTGTCAATGTTTAATCTGATAACATGTGCAGCGCAAAGTATAAAGGTCATAGGGCCGGTTTAATTGAAGGTTTATATATGTTACTTTCCACATCAAAGTTACATTAAAGTACATTTCAAAATCATTTAGCTTTAGGTGTATTATATATGACTTATGAAGTACATGAAGTGAAAGTGATGCACAATATTCGTGGATGTGTAATGTCTGTTATTTTTATATGTTTTGTTTATATTTGTCATGTTTTAATGCGATTGACAGACTTTAGACTCAAATAATATATTTTCACTGCAAAAAAATGTAGGATTTGTTTCTTTGTACCTTTATGATGTCATATAATTTGCTCCTCTGGTTATTAAAAGATTTTTAAACCAATGCAATACATCTGATCTTAGTTAATATTTCAAAATGACACAGTGAAAGAAGCAGCCACATATGCAGTCATTGATTTAGAAAATGATTTGTTTGCCTTCTATTGAGCATAAAGTTTTGTCTTTTTAATCTGATTGCTAAATCAAGGGCCTTTCTTGATCCTTAAAACAAGGATTGGTGATCCTCTGAGGCGAGCCAATGCTTAAAACACAAAAAATAAAGTAATAAATAATTAAATTATTATTAAGATTTACACTTCATTAAAAAACAAACAAACAATACAAACTTTATTAAAATTATTATATTAAAATAAAATATTACATTATTTATAACATTAATTAAAATATTATTATATAATACACTGTTTAGATATAGCCTATCTAAAATTACACTGAAATTAAATTAAATAGAAATTAAAAATAAAATAATATAGCAATAAAAAATACATATTTTCCAAATAATATCATTGAATTATTAAAAAGATTTGCAGTTCATTAAAAACAAACAATAAAAATACAAACTGGATTAAAATAATTTAATATTTATAACAATAAATAAAATATGATTACGTAATTTACTGCTGAGATAGGTTATCTAAAATTACACTGAAATTAAATTGAATAGAAATAAAATAAAAATAATAGAAAATGCATATTTTACAACTAATTTCATTAAATTATTAAAAAGATTTACACTTCATTAAAAACAAACAATACAAACTGGATTAAAATAATCTAATTTATAACAATAAATAAACTATGATTGTATAATATACTGTTCAAATAGATTATCCAAAATTACACTGAAATACATTTTATTAGGATAAAATAATATAACAATACAAAATACATATTTTACAAATAAATTTGATTTATTAAAAAGATTTACACTTCATTAAACACAATACAAACTGGATTACAATAATCTAATATTTATAACAATAATTAAAATATGATTACATAATATACTGCTCAGATAGATTATCCAAAATTACACTAAAATCAAATTGAATTGAAATAAAAAATAATGTGACAATCGAAAGTATATATTTTCCAAATAATATCTTATACCTATTTATATTATTAATTTTCACATTTTAGTAAGGGGAGGCACCTAAAAGACTGAAAAAAACTGGCTTAAATATGTTACGCATGATAATTTTCCCGTAACTCATAAGGTCAAAATTCATCAGGCCGCTGAAGGGCTCTGTTGAGCGGCCTTTGGGAGTGACCCGAGCCGATGCTTTGCGCATGCGCGGAACGCCCGCGGAAATTCAAACGCGCGAGCTCAGCTGACAGAAAGGCAGACGTTTGAAAACTCTACAAACTCTGACACGGTTATTTTACTGAGGTAAGATGCTGTTTTAACGATAAGCTGACAGAAATGCTTAATTTATTCGTATGAACGCTATAGCTTTTAATTTTTATGACTGGAGTTTTTGTTTTCGTTCTGCAAAGATTGATTGCTAGGAAGCTAGCGCATTAGCCTCAATAAATTATATGAAAAATACGCAATTGTTGTCGTTTAGGTTCATCCGTATTCTCATATCAACTATATCAATGAAGACGACGACCTTCGTAGTTTTTATGGGTTGATATGATTTATATGCATTGTTCTAGTGGGCTGTGTAAACAAAGATAATGTCACTTTTCAATATTATGTGTATTTTATTAAAATGTGAATGCATATCTTAGATAACTTACACCTGATGCGATGCTAAGTCATTTGATTTAACGTCATTGAACATGAAACTGTTTTTCAGCTGTCAGGTAAAAAGATGGAAAATCAGAAGAGACCGAGAGATCCTCTGGAGGAAAACCCTTCAGCCTCTAGTGGTAAGAATCTCAGCTGACGGCGCCTCCTGCAGTCTGTAGTGTTGTCAGATTGGGTTGACTATTTCAAACCAAAACTCTCAAAAACCCGCCCACTCCAAGAAAAATAAAACGCCAGGAATATTTAGTGAATAAAAATACTATAGTATTTTACTTCCATTCCCATCAAGTTGGCAAGAATCTAATTTAACACACTAAATAATTATTACAATATAAAGTTAAGAAAATCTATAGACAGTCAAACAGGAAAAGCATGTTGTTGAAAAACATGGCAAGTATTACAAAAATGTAATGTCAAGAAGGTCAGATATTGTTAGCTGAGGCCAAAAAAAATCACTTCTTTAATAAGAACATTATGGTTATTTTGCCTTTTTTATGTTCTCACCTGTTAATGCAAAGATTAAAATTCTTTCATAAATCTATTCACTACTAGGTGCTTAAATGGTTACATGTAAACATTATTTTAGTGCAGCAGAATACATTTTTGGGTGAGCATACAAACTCATGTTGTTATGTCTTCCCTAAAGTAGTTCTTCTACACCTGGGGTCACCAACCTTTTTAAAACTGAGAGCTACTTCTTCGGTACCGATTAATGTGAACAAAGGCTACCAGTTTGATACACACTTCTTAAATGGCGAATGTTCTCATTAATGTTATTATTAATAATTAATGCTATTTATCTATGTGAAGACACTGATCATGTTAATGATTTCTAACAATTGCTGTCAACAATGATTTAACAAGATAGGAAACAGATACATATCAATATGGAACACTTCATTTGTCTGAAATAGTTTTTAAAGTATATATAACTAAATGTCATTTTCAATTTTACATTTTTTACATCAGTGCAACTGTGATTTAAAAAGAGTAGCCACAAAAATATCAGATGCAGCTTAATGGTATGTGGTGCTATGGTGAGCTATTTTTAGAACAGGCCTGTACATAGAGCTTACGATATACAGTTACAAGTTCAAGTTTGGTGCCTTGTTGCACAAAAAAAAATCATCACTTAAGTCTCACCAGCACAAGATGGAGATTTGTGGATGAGTCTCCCTCATCTGGCCCTGACTGGTTAAACTGAACCACTGTTATTAGGAAAATAACATTATACTTTTGTCATTATCTGCCAAATCTTTTGTAGTATGTCAATTTGTTTAGTATATTATATGACATACAGGGCTCAGCATAAACAAGTACACCCCTCACAAATCTCTTTTAAATTTCGATTTTCAATAGAAAGCTATAGAATACTGTAATTGGCCTTATTCGTTAGATTAGTCAGCACTGAAGACAAATCTGGAGCTTATCTAACAAAATAACTTATGATAACGGTCCAAAAACTACACCCAAAGTTATATGTTATAGAAAAATATTAAAGACAAATTTTAAAAAGTAAAAGAAAAATCAATTGAAATTTTGTAGATTTTAATAAATTTTCCAATA
The DNA here is from genome assembly GCF_052040795.2 of Danio rerio. Classification (NCBI taxonomy): domain Eukaryota; kingdom Metazoa; phylum Chordata; class Actinopteri; order Cypriniformes; family Danionidae; genus Danio; species Danio rerio. Next base: position 8,628,676 of record NC_141038.1, on the reverse strand, counting down.
TTTAGCTTGAATTTAACTGTACTATCTTTCAATTTCTAAATATTATTGGTGACTAAAATATTATTTTAATAAATGTATCTGTTTAATAAATCTGTTTTGTTTAAATGCACCATAATACATTCCCTATATTCGCTGAGAAATTGATAAAAATATTAAATTTTAAAATGGGGTGTACTCAAATTATCCTGAGCACAATTACATTTAAATAAACATTTAAAGGCACAGTTCGTCCAAAAGTCTAAATTCTGTCATCTCAGCCTTGACTTCCAGGTTCCAAAACTGTTTGACTGACTTTCTTCTGTTGAAACTAAAAGAAGATATTTTGAAGATACTTCTAACCATTGACTTTTTCAGCTGTGGATGTCAATGATTTTCTGTTTTCTTCATAAAATCTTTTATGTTTAACAGAATTAAGAAGAATTTAAAAAGTAAATAATAGGAAACTTATTATTTTTTTGGTGAACTATCCCTTTAAGATGTTATATTCTTTTCATTGTCAATTCAAAGGTCCCATGAACTTCATGAAGTGCTTTGAAATGTGCATTTTTATTGGATGTTTGACATAATCTCAACCGTAACATGAAAAAAGGGTGAGACATAGTGTAGCCCCTCCCCTTTAAAAAAAACAGCCAATAGCGTTTGCTTTTCTTTTTTACCATTCTGCCATTGAGAGTGGTTCAGCTCAAGTACATCAAATGAAAAGCAAATGAGAAGGGACTTGAAGGGTTTGGGACATGTCAGATGCTAGAAAGCATTTGATTGGTTATGACCAGGCCCACACGGAATCTGCGCACGCACAATCAGATTTTCCACAGATTTCTACAGTTTTTAGCCCATCATTAATTCTGTTTATTTACTTGAGTAAATGTGCATACATCTACATTTATTCAGTTTTTAAATTAATTACTGTATTATTGACTAATATGAAAAAATCTTCATCTGATTTATGTACAATGCAGTTTGTACAGTAATATTTTCTGTCTTCTAGTAGATATATGAGAGACTTGCTTTGTTTACGAAATAAAGTGAATCTAATTGGATTTGCATTTTAAACAATAAATACAAGTTGAAAAGATATTATTTTTTATTTTACATATTAAGGATTTAGTTATGATACTCCCAAAATAATTTAGCAGAAATCTGCAGATTTTTACCAAAGTTCTCCACAGAAATAGCAAAAAACGTCCGCAGATTTCGTCTGCCCCTAGTTATGATGTGCTGAGAAACTGTAGCATGGGTTGACGAATTAAAACTGTTGATCCACTTTGGCGGAAGTAACAAACTACAAGCTTTCCATGTTTATATCCGTTTTATATCTTCTAAATGCAAATTTTGTCATTGTTTGGTACACACTAGCTTACAGATATCCTAAAAACTAACAATACTAATAGTAACATTTAAAAACTTTTTTTAATTTCATGGAACCTTTAACCATTAGGCCACATAATATTTTCCAGAACTTGAAAATGTGTTGAAGAAAAGGCGACTGGCAGCAGGTGGAGAGGAGAACCAGGACCCTTCAAAATCCCCTACCAGATCACGATTGAGAATGACAGAGCTGGAGATGAAACCAGATACACCAGCCATAGCCTCCATCCACTCCAGGGTCCAGCAACTCAGCCAGAGACGAGAAGGTTAGAATATATATAGTTTTTCTTTTTTAAATCAGTCTGCTAAATATTTTAGCCATTTTATTTTTTTCAGTAGCTCTTTTTGTGCCATGCCATCTTATGTTTCACTTGCAAAGTAATTTTGCAGTACATTTCCAAATAATTCTGCTTGATTTAAATTGTTCTGTACAGATAATGTAGTGAAACTGAATGCTATTTTTCCTAATAGTAACAATATTTAGATTTCTACTCTTATGTTTGCTCAATATCGGTTCTAATGTGCATGACAAATATTAATTTTGTTGATACATGCCCTATTATGGAAAAATTATAATACAGGGTTTAAATGCAGTTGTGTGGCAACAGACTTTAACTACTGTAGCTTCTTATGATATTGATTTATGGGTGACATGCATGACACTTCACATACAGATGAGACTTGTTTTACATTTTGTAAAAAGGGGCATAGTAGGTCTCCTTTAATGCATATATATGTATATTTCTGTAATTTAGTGAAATATAGTCCTTTTTTTATATGATCAGGTGGGACTGGTTTAGTACAGCGCTGCCTGTCTGACCCTGGATCTGATGATTGCCCCAGCATGACATCAGTAATCAGTCACATCGGTGAGTGTTTATTTCCATTCAGGCTTCACCCCTTACAATTGCTGTTTATTTTACTGTTTGCTTTATTAAATGTTTTTTGAATGTGCATTTTTTTTACACAAGGTGAGGGAGAGTTTAGCTCTCGCCTGGAACGCTTCAAAGCTCCAACACCTATGAACAGCCCTGGTCGATCCACGCCCTGCTCACGCAGTCTCTCCAGCTTCGTGCATGGCATGCAACAAAAGCTGAATGCTACAGTGACACCCAGCAGTAAAGAGGCCTCCCGTATCCGCCAGGTAGAGCTGTTCCACCCACCTCACCTATTATATGACTATTTTACCTTTCAGAAACAAATCTTTTAAATGCTTTATTTGTCTTGTTACTTAGTCCAGCTGTCTTTGTTATGCAGGCACGTGAGGATGAATTGCGTCTATTGAAGATTCAGCCAGTGGCTGAGAATATGTGGTTTAAGAGGAGTCTGTCTGACTCTTCCCTCACTGAGGTGAGCCATTCTGGGTAACAGTGCCCTATGATTTTACAATGTGAACAATATTGTGGATTTTAATCATGAAAACTGAATTAGCTGTATGATTCAGACTGTCATAGAATTAAAAATAAAGTTTGCATGTTAATATTGATAATAACAACAATATAAAAACTTTGGTTAAAATAGAAAAAGATAGTTTGCAAAAAAAAGTTAAACAAATGTTCTTTCACGTTTCAATTTTAACATAACGAATTAGTTTGAGAAAAAAGTAACAATTACTTCAAAGTTCTTAATAAGTAATCTGTATTAAAGGGTATAGTTCAAATAAAATTTAAAATTCTATCATCATTTACTCGCCCTTTATTGTTTACTTTACTCCCCTAATGCCGAGTTCAGACTGCATGATTTTCGAAGTAGTAGTGTCACAGATGTTTTCACACATGCATGACTATCTGGGCTAGCGTTTTGTCGCTGCTTTGTTTACACTGCAAGATGAATCGGCGACAGGGGCTTTCACATTGCATGGCTTTACAATAGGAAGAATCGCCAACAACTTCGTCCAAACTATGTCTCACAGCTAAAAACACGTAGTATGTCTTTTGTTATTTACTACATAACGAGGAAGAAGCCTTTAGTGGGGTAGAAAATGTAGATATTTTCTTATCTGGGTTTGAAGAGAATTAGCAATTTCTCCTCAACTTTCTTTTTTAAATTTATGTATGAAACGTCAAACAGACATGGGTGCTCCTGTCAAACCTCCACTATTTTTTCCTTAATTTCTTGTGTCCAATCCAAATAAACCGAAAATGAGCGCTTTTAACTTCTCCCTCAACCTTCCACTGGCCTGCAGGTATACACACACACACAAGTGAATGCTGCTCTCTCATTGGCTGTAGGTGATCTCCGACGTTATTTTCAGTCAAAACTCAGTCAAACTCAAAGTCTCAGATCGCATCTTTGATGGTTCATACTGTGTGATTGTCAATCAACTGCACGAGCACCGATTTGCCTGTGATTTCAGGCTTTTCTCGGCAATTTCTCAAAACCTGTGGGCGAGTCAAAATCGGGGTTAAATCATGCAGTCTGAACTCAGCACAAACTCTTTTGGTTTCTTCTCTTGAACTCAAAAAAGATATATTGAAGAATGCTGGAAACCTTTAACTTTTTTACTTTAGTAGTTTTGTCTTTTCCATACTAAGTCAAGTCAATGGTTACAGGTTTCCTGCTTTCTTCAAAAAATATTTTTTGTTTAACAATAGAAAGAAATTCATTAAGGTTTCGAACAACTTGAAGATTATGTAATTAGTGAGTAAATTAATTTTGAGTGAACCATTCCTTTGAATTAGGCCTGTCTCGATAAGGATTTTTTGTTGTGCGATAAGCAACCATGAGATCATTTTATGTCATTGATTATACAATGATTATATATAAACATAATGCAAATAGCCATAAACACTATCATTATTATTTAGATTCTATAATTTGATTTTAAAAAGGTAAATGGCCTATTATACAGGGTGATTCAAAAAGAATACCACAACTTCAAAAATCGACTCTGCTAAGAAGAATAGGAGAGCTAAGCTCTTTCTGTCGTCGATTAAGGAAGCTCTGAAGTTTCGTTTGCTTGCTCAACTAAAAGAAGGAATAACTGCAGCTATCCAAACTGTTTAGCCCGAGATGCTACAAAGAATGTGGATGTTGTTCAAATATTCGGTTGATGTCACTCGAGTGTCTATGAACTTATTTTCTACTGAAAAAAACTTTAAGTACTCTTCACATTGATTAATTACCCAAGGGTCCATCATGTTTCTTTGATTAAATACAGATTTTCAAAGTTGTGGTGTTCTTTTTGAATCACTCTGTATGTTAAAGATCCTATTAGGTTAATGCCCAAGTATAAACATTGACACCAGTGAGGTAGAATGTAAATGTCATTGTAAAATGGTTTTAACGTTTTTTGTAAATTTGTAAATATATATTGCAATGGCAGAAATTATTGAGGTCATCTCCAAGTATTGCACGATATATTGATTATTGGGACGGGCTTACTTTAAACTTTAAAATAAATGTTTTTAAGGTGAGTTATTAAATCGTTTAAATTAATTGGACATGCTTTTCTAAAATAATAAATGTACTAAATAATAAAATAACAACTTGTTTTTAACCATTAAATGATAGAAAATAAAGAATAAAAGTGAAATTAATTTGGGAAAATAAAAAAAAATACCATTCTGTAAGTATTACTGTTGTCCGAACACCACAGGTTAAGATGTTTATCTGCTTCATGTGGATTTTTGTATGGATTTGTGAATTGAAAGTGAATTCATTTTTCATCAAATCATCATTTTTCTAGAGGGCATCACCATCCACATCATCGCCCTGGGTGTACAGGAAAATTCTAAAACCCCAGTGGCCTCCATTACAGCCTGGGAGTGTGAGCATGTATTTGAGATGAATCACTGGAGTCTGTTTGACTTTGGCTTTTGTGTTTGTGGATTTTAATTGATTTGTCATATTACTTGCACCTTGGTTCTAAGATCTTTCCTCTTGAATTAGCTTATAGTCACTGGGGCAAAGTTATTTTGATTGCACTGACTCACTTGGGGAGAAAACCTTTTTGTCTTTCGCACTTGTGAGAGTGTGTATATTTGAAGCAGTCTCTATCTTATATCTGTTTTGCAGGAAGAACTAAAGGGAAATGAATTTACCTCCTGTGAAGGTGACAGTAAGGTGTTTGATGGAAGTCTAAACACCACACCGCCATGTACATCGAATATTCGTTTCCCCAATGAAGAACTTTATACCTCAGTTGGTAAATGAGCTTTGTTAAAACTCTCAGAGCTAATGCAACAACCACATTTGCCATATTTATTTGTTTTTGTCTGTAGCAGAACCTGGGGCACTGAGCACCTCCGCACTAATTGATAAGATGTTTGAAGACGTCCTGCAGCACGCAGAAAAGGAAGATGAAGCTGCAGATGAAAATAAGCAAGAGGAAATGGAGAAAGCTGAGAGCTGTGTATCACAGACTGAAGATAAAACAGAGCTGGACACAGTTGAAAATGAAGACGAAACTGAATTGGACACAGTCGAAAATGAAGAAAACACACAATGGCACACAGTAAAAAATGAGGACGAAACCGAATTGGACACAGTCAAAAATGAAGACAAAACAGAACTGAACATAGTTGAAAATGAAGACAAAACAAAACTGAACATAGTCGAAAAGGAAGACAACACACAACAGGATGCAGTCGAAGAAGAAAAAGTGGAATCAGTCACAATAAATGAAGAGCTGCTTGATCACAGTGAGATGTCTGAAGAGAGTGTAGAATCTCCTGATGACAGTTCTGCAGTGAGTAAAGAAAAGGAGCTCCAAGATGGTGAAGGAGAAATGGAGGAGGAGCAGGAGTGTCCTCCCATGGGTGCTGAAGATGACTTTCTAACCCTGCCACCCAGCTATATCCTCTCTCCTCTCAGCAAATCTGTGGAGGCTGTTGTCACCCCACTGGTATTGCTTTGTTTTTGATTTTATAATTGATTGTATAATTTGAATTTGTAGTTAAATAATATTTAGCCTATGACAGGGTGTCTGCAGGGTCTTTCTTAAAATTTCTTAAATCTCAAAATAATCGTTTAAGGCCTTAAAAAGTCTTAAATATACTGAAATATTGTGTCGTAGGTCTCAAATCTTTTTTTAAACAGGTCTTAATTTTCATTTGTTCATGTATTGCTACCTAATCTGGCCAACAATCACCAACAATCCATCTCAATAAAACTTTAACTCTTTATTTAAAAAGTTCACGTTTAACTTTATTTACCATAATGGTTTAATTATTTTCCTTACAAAAACATTTGTTTAAAAGTGCTATATTTTGCGATTAAAAATGCTATATTTTAGATGTTATAATAGGTCTACATGAATTTAATTCATAATTCCTTTATTATTGAAAAAAGTATTATTTGCATACCACTTCACCTCAAATGTATTGGTTTATTTTTATTTATTTTGTAGATAACTGACCAACAAAAATACGTTCAAATAAAGAAAACTATACCAAACAAATTTGGTTACAAAAAGAGCATTTCTTCCAAAAAAATTGGGCTATATGAAGTGGTCAACCTGTTGCTATTTTGGGGTTTTCATCTATTGTTTTTTTTTCTGTCTTATCAGTTAACAATCCAAAGTAATTCAAAATGTCACTTTGTGAGTTGTTCTTTTTAGGAGATTGCTGTGGTTGTTGTAGCTACTAAATCTTATTGACAGTGCAGAAATGAACTGATTCAGATGTGCGTTTGAAACGTCAGAAAACGTGCAACCTTAAAAGGCTCCTCAGGCTATTAAAATAAAATGGTCTATTTTTTCACAATTGTGTGAGCATTTTAGTGACTTTTCCACATGCAATATTATCTATTGTAGATAAGCTGTTAATGACAATACTACCGTTTACAAACTACAGTGGCACCACCAGTATTTTGATGCCATGGTATCGCGATAATACCATAGTACCGCTAAACTGTGCAACTCTACATACAAGTAGTTTTTACACAATATTTAAAATATTTTGCTTAGAAATATCTAAAATATTAATTTTTTTATTATTAAATTATTGTTTTATTATTAATTGTATTAAATTAGTTTATTTTGTTTGATAGGGCAAACAAAAATCTTTTCCATCTGGGCCATGAGTCTAAAATTTCATTCATAAAGGTCTTAAAGTCTTAAATTTAACTTGGTGAAATCTGCAGAAACCCTGCTTTGATACCCAGACATCATATTGTTTTCATAAAAATGGCTTTTGACATATTAATGCCACTTTTCACATTAAATTAAGTGGCAATATTGCATTGTTTTTGGTAAATTCAGATTAGATATACATATAAATGGAAATTTATAAATGTATTAATTCTAAATGTGTTCATGAATGTTCCTACAGAAGATTGAAATCACATTGTCTGAACCATCAGACCAACTGCCTCTACCTGAAGAAGTGACGGATGGTTCTGCTGACAGCGTTCCACCTTTGTACAGGTGTGCCACAATTGACAAATACAATTGATAATACATTTTCAAAAACCTTGTCTTTTTGTATCACTTTGTAACTTGTTGTTTTAGCATTGATTATGGTTACTTGTTGCTAGTAGCTGTTTCTATTCAAAAATGCGAATTAAATTTATAGGCAAAACTGGAATGTTGCATAAAAGACGTGCGAATAATCAGCGTTTCCGTCTAATGAGTCAACGAGAACAAAATCCTCACTTCCTGATTAACTGGTACCAAATATCAACAGTAAAAACGTATTTTGCTGCGGTAGGAGAAGCTGTGTGAATCTTTTCTTTATTTTTGATGAATGACTTGCGCCTCGAAGACAATATGTCGATGCGTAATGAACACCTGGTGATGTTTAAAGCCATGAGATGCAGAGCGTCAGAAGCTCTTGAAGGTTCTGGAAGTCATTAATAATATAATAACACTAATACTGAAATGGATAAGGTGTTTAAGAATGACCAAAACAATATCTCAGATGTTTTACAGTGTGCTAAGCCTGCTGGTTTTTCCATTCACACACAAAATCACATAACTTTTTAATGCACATACTGGAATTTGTTCGGTAAAACTGTTTCCATCGTAGTTTATGCGCATCTTTTCTCATCGAATAAAAAGTTTATCGGAAACGTAGCTAGTGATAGGCTAATAATTCAACTAGGTTTTCTATATACATTACTGTTCAAATGATTAGTTGGTAAGATATTAAGATTATAAAATAAAAGTGCTCACCCATGCTACACACTAGTTCTGTAGTTTTTAGCTCGTGATCCCAACTATCCTTGTATAAATATACAAATGTTGCACACAATGGTGCACACACACCAAAAGGAACTATATAAACAAGCTTATTGACAAGACAAAAAAAGTCAACAGTCTAACAACCATATCATTTTTTATAGTCATTATTCATTTGTTTCATTCAGTATTTACCTCACTTAATGAGAAAGGGGAGCACAATGTTTGAAGCACAAGACTATTCTTGGTTTAATTTGAAGACCGCCACTTGATGCCTCCTATGTTCAGTCATGGCCTTCATTTTTAATGTATGTGAGTGTCGTAATGGTGTCAAAGTTTAACGCTGTGCCGTAAGATTAATCTGCTACGACTAACACTATTGCTGTATCATTAATCTAGCATAAAACCCCAGGGGCCACAATCCAATGGAAAATGAATTGAAAGGCTGATGGCTTTTTATTTGCATGTTGATTTTTATGTAACTATTAAATACTATTTTACTAGGTTACGGATTAAAATATTTAATTATTGTCTCACGACCCCCATTTTGGAAACTACTGCACTCGTTGAAACACAATATTATGAAATGAAAATTTTCCTGAATTTTCGGCAACCATTACTCCAATATTAAGTGTCATGTTGTGTTTCAGAAATCATTCGAATATGTTAAATTGCTTTGGTGCTTTTTAATAAAATTCTACAGCATTATTGACAATAATATGTATGTGTTATTGACAGCATTGATGCCTACCGCTCACAGAGGAAGGTCCACCAACTCACTACTCAGAGCTTGACCCCTGGCGTTCAGAAGCAGGTTCAAGAGAAGATCTGCTCAAAAAAGCCTATCAACGTCAAGGAGAGAATTAAGGTCTGAAAATGTGTTGTGTATAGATAACAAATGCATTATTGATCACCTTCATGAATGCAGGATCTTATTCAGGTGATTGTATTTGTCCTTTAAGGCTTTGAACGAGGAGGCGGCCAAGTTGCAGACCATCATCACACAGACGCTGCAGGCTCTGAGCTGCTGCAGCGATGAGGAACATGGAAAGGGTTCACAACAGGAGGCGGAGGCTGAGAAACTCCTGCTTGTGTCCAGTAAGTGCAACCTTACTAATTTTTCTTCTTGAGCTTTCTGCATATAGAGTTGAAGACCAGATTTTAAGTCCTCCTGTGAAATTAAGTTTTTCAAATATTTCCCAGGTCTGTTTAACGAAGAGATTTTTTTCCCAGCACATTTTTTTATGCTGATAGTTTTTTTAATAACTAATTTCATTTACTTTGATGACAGTACACACATTTTTACTAGTTACTATGCGATATTAGTATTAAGATATTATTAAGTGCAATTTAATAGATTATTTAGATTTAACTAGGCAAGTTAGATTAAATAAGTAGTTGGACAACAGTAGTTTGTTCTGTAGCCAATCAGAAAAAAATACATTCTTAAGGGAGCTAATTATATAATAATATTCACTTTCATTTTTCTTTTTTTTTTATTTATTTTCTTTTCTTTTTTTTATTCTAGACAAACTAAAAGAAATAAGACTTTCTTCAGAAGAAAAATATTACTAGGAATACTGAGGGAAACTTTTTGATTAGAGAAAATTTGGGAAATATTTAAAAAGAAAATTTCATAAAAGGGCTAATAATTGTGTCTTATATCTTATATTGAGAGTAGAGAATAAACTACTTGACTACATCTTGTTGCTATCCAAGTTTTAGAAACAACAAATAATAACTTGACTTCTAGTTGATCATTTGGTCTCAGAAGTGGTGTATATGAAAGGCAAAGACCTCTAGATTAGGCTTATTTTACCAAAATAAAATATGAACATGCCTTGATTTTTAATGATATAATTGATTAATTAAACGGAAAAATGTACAGTACAGTATATAAAGTCATGGTGCAGTGGAAAAAGAATTAATTTTGTGTTTGACTCCCATGAGCTTGGAGGACTGCATCCATTCATCTCTGGAATGACTTAAATCACTTATTAATAAAGTCATCTGGAACGGCAAAGAAAGCGTTCTTGCAGGACTCCCAGAGTTATTCAAGATTCTTTGGCTTCATCTTCAATGCCTCCTGCTTCTTACCCCAGACATGCTCAATAATGTTAATTCGTTCCTGTCATGCAGGTGAAAAGCGAGCAGCCTTACTGGCGGAGGTCAACAGGCTGAGAGAGGGTGAACCTGGAGAACCAGAATCCCAGAATGCACCTCTTCAGCCCTGCAGGGGCACCGTCAGCATCAGCAGCATTCAGCTGCCTCTCAAGGTGGAGTTTGTGTGCTCCGCTCGCACAGGTGAGTTTTAATACACATTTATAAATGGCAGGAACAAGATGTTTCACTGTATACTGTCAGTGTTCACTCACAGTTTATGTCTGCTGTCTATATAAAGGTCGTCCAAGGCACTACTTCTTCGTTCTGATCCGTTATGGCCCATGTAACATTATGGCAACACCTTTAGCTACAGCTGCTGATGCCCAAAATGGAGACACTATCACCTTCCCAACTTCCATCACACTGTGAGTCCACACAATACATAAAATGCACTGCTGTTTTTTTTAACTAATGTCAGAGTTTAACCTGAATCATATCTGTGAGGTTTTTATGTGTAATAGTGATTTACGCTGGTTTGAATATTTGATTCACAGACAAGATATTCGCTCCAGTTTCGAGATTGATGTTGAGGTCTACAGTCTGGTAGGTACAGTTCATGTTAACATTGGTTCTTTTTAGGTTTAAAAGAAAATGACAGTTGTTTTGTTCACTCATTTCTAACTCTAATTGTTTTTTTTTTGTATTTTTTTTTTGTGGTTCTCTAATTTATAGTCCAATACTCAGAGTAATACCTGTAGCCTCAATGTTCAGCAGTTTCGCAGCTCAACAAAGTCAAGGGTATGTACACTTTCATGTCTTATTGGGAAGATTACGTTACTTTCATAAATGCAAAGTTAAACAAAGTGCTATTTTTTTTTTTTAGGTGACTCCTAAGAAGATTCTGCACAGCATCACTGTATGTATCTTCTCTGTTTCTATAACATCATTAGACTTCATTAATTAAGAACAAGCCAATACATTTTGTATTATTTTTTTTAAAAATATGGCTGTAATATTCATAAAATGAAGAACTAGGGCTGCACAATATATCGTTTCAGCATCGATATCGCAGTGTGTGCATCTGCAATAGTCACATTGCAGGATATGCAATGCTGAGTTGGTATTATAGTTAATTATATATTTGATTGTACTCAATGTAGAGTATAATCATAATGGAGTAAAATTTTATCATCTGCATTTTTAAACACAAACATTTATTCATTATTTTTATTTCACCTTTACTTGTTTCAAAAGTTTATGAGTTTCTTTTTGTGTTAAACAAAAAAAGAAGATATTTTAACAACTCCTAAACGTTTGAAACATGTGAAGGGTGACTAAATAGAGAGTCCATTTTCATTTTTAAGTTAACTATCCCTTTAAGACCTGTGACTGTGTGAACATTTCAATATTATTGAGTTTAAAACATCCGGCCATAAGAAACTTTAATGTTTGTAACTTTAATGAAGGTTACTATATTACGATATGCTGTGTTGATTATTCAATATCTATAACCTGAATACTGTTAGACTCTCCAGAAAATTGTCATTTACTTTTATCTTTGCTATATTGTATTTATCAATGCTTAAAATTTATTTTTTTTATATTATTCGAGACTAACTCCCTACAAATATATAATTCCAATTAATCTAAAACAAATAATTCTTTCCAAATAAATCTTTTTAGGTCATCTGGTGAAATTGCATGTATGTAATATATATTGCAGAAATACAACATATCGCAATGTCAGACTTTTCCAATATCATGCAGCCCTAATAAGATTATTTAAATCAGCCTTTAGGCTAGATAGTCAGACTCGTTCCCGTTGGTCCTCAATCTGGCAACCTGCACTTGCGTTTGTTTTGATCCAGGAATACAATACCTAGTTCAACCATTGGTTGTCAAACTTGCATATTTTAATAGATGAGATGCATCATATTTAATATCATTAATTAAAAATTGTTGCATGATAAGCAAAGCTAACAACATTAATTTGTCTTTGTGTTGATTTTCCTAGAAATCTAATCAGAGTGCGACTTGTAAGTATTTATTTAATTGACTAGTTTAATCATTGGTTTAGTCATTGTCATCAGATTTTGATATTTTTGTTTTTGTCTATTATAGCTGCAACTTTGCCTTGTCTGACTGCCCAACGCTCTAGTAACTTCACTTTAGTGGGCTCTCACAAAATCACCCTCAATTCATTGGGACAAAGCAAGTTTCCTCTGGACAAGGTAAATGCAGTGAAAAAGGAGTCTTATTACATTAACAAAAAAGAAGATGAAGTGGTTGTTGCTATCTTTACCTGTGTATGCACTTAATTTCTTTGTTTATTCACCGACTTTTTCCTTTGTAATGTCAGATATTGTGCACATGTTTGTACTGTTACACTTCAGGGGTTAATTAGGATTTCTCTGAATGTACAATGACCTGAGGATTTGTCTTGACTCTTGTGTTTGCACTGTGGTGGGAGTTGTGGTGATGTAACTGGGTCTCTGTCCATCTCTCCTGTTTCTCTTCACTCAGATGAAATTTGAAGGAAAAATCAGGCGACTTCTTGGAGATGAGTTTCAGGAAAAGGTGTCACTCTTTTCACCTCAGTCTCTCTTTCTGGTTTAGTGGGCTTTGCACATTTTCTGTTTTAGTGTGTGTGACAGAAAAAAAGCTAGGCATTGTTTTGATCTGTTTGTGATTTAGAGAATGTCCTGGCATGTGCAATAATCAGTGAATTAGCTTGATTTAAGGTTTTCATTACTTGCTTTTGGACAAATTAAACTAACTTCTCCATATTTTTACTTCAGTCTCAACCTGTATTTTTAGCTGAGATATCAGAGACGTTTTGATGCCTGAATAATTAAATATATATTGTAAATAAGTTATGCTTTTGTGATATAGGTTTTAAAAGGGTTTAGCAAACTTGCTTATAAGCCATATATACTTTTTTCATTACCATTCAGAACTCTTTTAATTATAATTTTGTCTCAAAATGCTACTGTAGTGTGTTGATTTAGACTGTTGCAAAAAAACTTATTAATTTGAACAATATTATTCTGCATCTGACATGCCCATCTGTTGTTGTTTTGTTTTTCCTGTGTGATGACTAACCCATTTGTTATTTTGTGTAGGTTCCCTTCCTCTCTCCTCTAGAGGGCCACATCTATCTGCGGCTGCATAGCGAGGGCCACTCCAACGTCCAGCATGAGGGCTTTTTGGTGGGTTGTTGTACAATGCTCAGCATATAGGAGTACACCCCTCAGAAATCTCTCATTTAGATAAATAATTTCTATAGGAAGCTTTACAATATTATATTTGTGCATATACATTAAATTAATCAGTACTGAAGCCAAATCTGGAGCTGATCTAACAAAATGACTTATGATAACGGTCCAAAATTAGGTCACCCGTTATATGTTATGGGAAAATATTAAAATAAAAAAGAGCAAAATTCAAGAGAAGCAAAAAACATTGTAAACATTTAGTTGAAATTTTGTAGGTTGTAATTTTTTCCCTAATATTTCACATGCATTTAAATGTATTAGCTTTGTCTTTTTAAAGATATTCAGTCACTAAAATATTATTTTAGTAAATATATTCATTTAATAAATCGGTTTCTGCTCAAATGGACCAAAATACATTAGCTATATTCACTGAAAAATTGATAAAAATATTCATTTACAAAATGGGGCATACTCATTTACGCTGAGCACTGTATATAATGTCACAAAACCTGACCGATAGTTCTGTTGTTAGTTTAATAACACGGAAAAGGCACTTAACTTATCTGTAGACCCTCAGGCTCAGTTCATGTGTATATAAGCAAAAATGTGATAGTCCAGTTGGCATATTTGCAAAGCAGATATGTGAAATATGTTAGCAATTTATCATTACCATTACAGTCTGATCCATTTGAATGCATGTTGCCAAATTAAAGACAGGTGTGAAGCAAGAATATGCTTGTCGCGATGTTTCTGGTTACATCAGAATTTCTTTTTTTTTTATAAATTATTATAAATAAATAAATAAATAAATATATTATATATTGAATTTTGGTCATGCATGTTATCTTGATGCCCTTGAGCCTACGTAAGTGCCATTTGTACCTATGGTTAATCCACCTATACCATTACTTTAGATGAGTTTAAACCAGTTAGTCCATTCTCCTCTGATTTCTGGCATTAACAAGGCTTTTTGCTTACAGAACTGCCATTAAAATACTTATTTTTTCCAGACTATTCTCTGTAAATCTAAGAATTCAAGTTGTCACACTATTCCTCTTTTTAAATCTCCTATTGAAAATAATATATATTTTGAAATATGTTTTGTTTTTGTGAAATGTTTGTAATTGTTTTATTTCTTCTCTTACAGACCATGTTTGAGGATGTGAGTGGTTTTGGAGCCTGGCAAAGGTTCTACTTCCTTCTAGAAGGAGGTCATCTGCTGTATTGGAACTATCCTAATGAGATGGGCAGCAAGGTGTGCAACATCACTACACTGAGTGATTTGTAATGTGTGCCTTCTCTAATGTGTCTCCTCATCAATAACTATTATCTCCTTCACTTTTAGCCAGCAGATGGTAGTCTGTCTCTCTATGGCTTCTGCAGTGTCCGGCCTGTGGAAAGAGAATGCTGTGCACGACCACACACCTTCGAACTAGTTGAGACTAGCACCTTTCAGAAAGAAGACAGCCAGACCTTGAAGAAGTAAAGTATCTGTGTATTTGTAAAGCAATAGTTTTAGACTGAATATAAACATCTGTCATCACACTGGTGTTGTTGCACACCTGTATGCCATCTGTTTTTCCGTGGAACTCAACAGGAAAAGCGCCATGCCCCTCCTTTATTCCTGACAGTGAATGTGATCATAATGTTTGAAAGCTCTAAAAATGGAAAACCAGAAATTGATCCATCTACTCTACCTGACAAAAGTCTTATCGTTGATCGCAGTTGTAAGAGCAACAAATAATATCTTGACTTCTTGTTGATCATTTGGGAAAGTGGCAGAAGGTCGATTTTTCTAATGAGTCTTCTGTTGAACTGAATCCCAATCATGACAAATACTGCAGTAGACCTACTGGAACCTGCATGGACTCAAGATTCTCACTGAAATCTGTCAAGTTTGGTGAAGGAAAATCATGGTTTGGGGTTACATTCAGTATAGGAGTGTGCGAGAGATCTGCAGAGTAAATAGCAACATTAATAGCCTGAGGTATCAAGACATTTGTGCTGTCCATTACAATATACACCACAGGAGAGGGCAAATTCTTCAGCAGGATAGCGCGCCTTCTCAAACCTTAGTCTCCACATCAAAGTTCCTGAAAACAAAGAAGGTCAAGGTGCTCCAGGATTTGGCCAGCCCAGTTACCAGATATGAACATTATTGAGTATATCTGGAGAAAGATGAAAGAGGAGGCATTGAAGATAAATCCAAAGAATCTTGATAAAACTCTGGGAGTCCTGCAAGAATGTTTTCTTTGCCACTCCAGATGACTTTATTTAAAAGTGATTTGAGTCATTGCAGAGATGTATGGATGGAGTCCTCCAAGCTCATGGGAGTCACACACAATATTAATTCTGTTTCCACTGCACCATGACTTTATATTCTAGACTGTACAATATTTCTGTTAAGTGACAAGACTTTTGTCTAAGCAAAGTCAGACCTTATTGTCCTAGTTAAATCATTAAAAATCAAGGCATGATCATATTTTATGTTGGTAAAATAAGCGTGGTCTAGAGACCTTTGCCTTTCATATAAGTCACTTCATATAAGCCAAATGATTGAATAGAAATCCATTTATTATTTGTTATTCCAAAAACTTGCATAGGTGACAAGATTTTTGTAAGGTAGTGTAGACCATTATGATGATCACATTTCTGCATTCAGTCCTAAAGTGAAAATTCAGCCTCCTTTTATAAATGCAGGTTTTAGATTGTGTAATTCACTCATGCAAATGTTTCAAAATCACCTAAAAATTCATAAATATACATAATAATAAAAATACATAAATTGAGATATTTTAGTGAAATCTAAAACCTCTCAAATTCTCCATTGACAACAATGGACTAGAGACCATTGTTGACCAAGTCCAGAAAAGAAACCAAAAACATTACCAAACCATTCTACGTGACTTCAGTGGTTCAACTATAATGATTCAAAGCTCCATGAACAGGATCTCCAGGAAAATAATGTACATTTGACTTTGTTTGCCAATATCTTCTCTTTCACGTCAAGTAGGAGTGTGCTTTTAATGCATGCAGTGCAACGTATTCTCATTGAAGTCAGCAGCACAACATGCAACTAGTGTGTTACTTATAGTAAACGTGCACCCTGATTTGACACGGGAGACATTGACTAACTTTTACTGCTTGTTTTTGTATTATTGCACAATAGAAGTGTTCTTTAAAATCTTAAATTTACTAACATACTGTGTTATAGGTGTTAAATTGTTTCAAACTGATCGTTGTCCAAGTAAAGATATTCAATTTGGACCGATATCCATCCAATGACCAACATTTTATCTCAATAAAAGCTTATATTTTTTTTATTTACGTTTTTTTTTTAATTGCAAAGAGATAGTTTACAACAGCTGTTAGACATTTTACAGCAAATTCCCTAAATTAAATGACCTAATGAGGGGAAAAAAAACAAAAAAAAACAATTACACAATTCCTCATGATAATACTGGGCCATTAGAAAAAAATCCTAACCCTGTATTAGTCTAAAATTTAATTCTTCATGGTTTTCAAAGGGTCCTAAATTTGACTTGATGAAAATGAAGATGAAAAAAGTATTCATATAGATATGTAGAACCTCTACATTAATTGAGTGCATCTCTTATGTCCAATGCATAGGACCCATCTTGACTTGCATTTTATAGTTTGTTTTAATCTGAAAAATTTCCCAAAAGTCCATGGAGTCTTTCCCTTACAATTTCAGTACAATTTGAACATCTTTACTGAATTAGTTTACAATACTGTTGATGATTTTAAATTTGTACGTGCTTGATGTTTTGTTGTGTAGGTGCTGGTTCTCAGCGGACACACGAGAGGAGAGGTCTGACTGGATGGAGAAACTCAATCAAACATTACTGGACTTTCTAACCTGGAACAGGAAGCCTGTCTCCAATGAGACCCGGGCCAGCACGTCCTCCACATCCGGGACCTCTCGTGAGAGCATCCTGTAACACAACACAAACGTGAACTCTCATTTAAGACTAAGAAAGGAAATCACAGATGATCATTTGTGGCACTACAAAAATGTAGAGGTTCTGAGAGCGTTTTATGCAATAATGCATTGTATTCTACATGTGCATGCTCATTATTAGATACTATATTACATACTAGGGGCATATTTAATATTTCAAATCCATCATTACATCTTAGAGATTCTGCTGAATTTTAGAAAAGTTTACAACACTGTAAGGATGGATGGATTCGCCAGTTTTTTTTTTTTTTCAGATTAGCCATATGAGAGCAAGGTGAGTTTAATGCCAGTTTGAATATTTGTTCATCTCCTGCCTTATTCAGACAGTTGCTCATAACTGAATGAACGCTTTACGTTTTAATGCAATGACCTTTTTCGGTTTATGAGGGTGTCCTTAATTACACTACATGATATAGTTATGTTTACTGCATTATTTGGGAAGTGATATTTTGGTAAAGCTTTTTTTATGTTTGCTGCTTTTCAACTTACTCTCTGGGAGCAATTTATGCGATCAAAGCAGTCAGAAGGAGAATTGCTTTTATTTGAATGTATATTATATGAAGTATGAATCGTATAGCTTATTATTTTTCTAAGAGGAACTTCCCTTTATAAATGGGTATGAAAATGTTAATTGTATACTATCATTTGGGAGTACCTGGCCATGCATTATAACTACTGTACATTTTATTTTTAGGGGAGACAGTCTGGTCAGCGTAATCGAATCGAGTTTACACTGTAATCTGATGGTTGACTGGGTTAAAATCTGAAATGTGCCAGTGCAGGGTTGACACTACAGAGTGATAATTTACCACGTCTGCAGGGAGAGAGAGTGAGGTATGATCTTGTGACCTCTGGGGTTTATTTGAACCTTCAGTAGGTTGTATTTGTTTTTCTTGAGAATGCAGTTTCCAATCTGGGGACTGTGAAACTGATGAAAAGTCTTTGTCCTATATGTGTTTTTGCCAAGGGTCTCATATTCTATTACTGCGTTAAACTATATATAAATATGCGAAATATCCTGGTAAAGGTACTATAAAATAAATATGGCTGTTAAAGTCTAATGTGTTTGTTTTTTTTGGCATACTGATTATTTATTTAAATTTTTTTTTTAGTATTTAATAAAATGATTATTATTAGCTGGTCAGTTAAAATTTGTAAGCTTAGCTTATGCTTTGCCAACTTAACACTTGACCTAAACTTAACTGGGATTTCTCTTCTTTTTTCCCTAAAGTTATCCCTGTGTTTGAGAATGTTACACATACTTTCTTAATAATTACTTTCTTAAGACAGTTATGTTTTGACATTTAAAAGTAAATTGTCTCATTTTACTTGCTCAAATAGGTGATCTCTGATATTACCACCAGTGGTGTAAAGTAACAAATTACAAATACTCAAATTACTTTAATTGAGTAGGTTTTCTCATAACTTGTAATTTACAAAGTAGTTTTGTTTGATGAACGAAATGGCCTTAAACACCCAGCTCACATAAGACATCAACTTGGCGTTGTACCCCAACATCGTGGGGACATTGCATTTTGTTTGAAAATGAAAATATATTGACATCAAAACCCAACATCAGGTTGACGTCAACGTCCAACCTAAAATCAACCAAATATCAACAACTAATGATGTTACAGCTTGACGCTGTGTGGACGTTACCACTATGACGTCTATCAGACATTCGATTCTGGTTGCTATACCTGATGAATAAATGTCAGTGTTTGACGTCAACATGTCGTTGGTTTAAGATGTTGGCTTGACGTTGGATTTTGGTCACTTTCCAGCACAACCTAAAATCAACCAAATGCCAACTTTATTTGATACTGTTATTGGGAATCAAAATAACATTGTCCTTAGACTCTGGCTAGGTATTGATTTTTGGTCACCTGACATCACAACCTGAATCTAAATATTGCCCTCTGGGCAATAACTAAATGCACTACAGAATGTTACAGTTACACACATCCTCAAATTATATGTAAATGCATCAGCCTTTCCCAGCGTAATACTCACTACTCTTGAGTACTTTTGAAAGGGCTACTTTTTTCCTCATACTTTGAGTAATATTTACAATTACAACAGATACTTTTACTCTACTTGCACTACATCTTTGAGCAAGTTATGGTACTTTTACTTCCACCACTGATTACCACCATCATATTTTTGGATTGACTTAATATTTAGTTTTTCCATTACCTTCAGCTCCTAGTTTTCACTATATTTGTGGAGCTATAAAAGAAATAGGCTATCTTTTGTAAGTATCTCTTCATTTGTTTTTATTTTATGTTCTCCGAGTAATTTCAGTGACTAAATCTTAACTTTAAATGACCAAAACAGATTATAGTTTCACAAGGATGCGTTAACTCTAAAATCATTATTATTGGGATTACAAAATAAATGTTAAAATACTGATCCAGTTATTTTTGTACTTGCTTTTAAGTCATTTGTAAATATTACTATTGATTAGAAGAGAAATGCTTAGAAAAAACAATTTCTTGTTCTGCCAAACTAATGTTACCATAAACTTGTCGGTCCCACTTTATATTAAGTGTCCCTAACTACTATGTACTTGCATCAAAAAAATAAATACAATGTACTTACTGTGTTTATAATGTATTTGAGAACACTTGTGGTGCTTTTGAGTTGGGATAGAGGTTGGGTTATGAACAGGTTTGGTGGCATGGGTAGGTTTAAGGGTAGGTTAAGGTGTAAGGGATGGTCAACGGTGTATTTACAAATGTAATTACAAAAGTAATTACAGATGTAATTACATACATGTATTTAATAAAGCATAAGTACACAGTAAATACACGTATTTACACAATAAGTACATTGTAACAAACTATTCATTCCTATGTAAGTATATATTAGTTAGGGCCACTTAATATAAAGTGGGATCCACTTGTCTTCTGATCTGCTGTTGCATTGGTTCCAAGTTCTGTCATAAATTATAAGATAGTTTGCAAAAAAAAAGAAGCCATGGTGAAGTATTATGGATTTTATTGCTTTGAAAAGATTTACTTCAAAGACTTTAGGACATTTAGGATTACTCGTGTGCAAAATGACTTATTAGTAATTATTTAAAAGTGAACAAACCAACCCATCGTGATCCGCAAACTCACCAGATGCGATGCAGGCAGTTCTGGATAATATATGCATTGTTGCATATGAATTAAGGAACAGCTTTGTAAAGTTCCTGGCAAACTAATCAATCTATTTAAAACATACCGCCTCTCTAAAAGCAAAGGGGGAAAAATGCTCATATTTCCATGACATAGCAGCACCTTTGTCTATGTGCTTGCCCTAAGGGTGGAAGCACTGCAGACAGTCTACATTTTGTTATATTATAATATATGTGATATATTTTCTAAATAATTAATATTAACTTGTAGCACAAACATAGTTTGTTTAAGCTGTCATTGAAAGATTGCTCCTATACATACGATATTATATTTTAAAGTATGCATCATGTCTGTCACCAAGCTCATTGTCCATTGACATTTCACTTTGAACACCTACCCATAAACATGCAAATGCACACAAACCACACATCAGACCTTACAGTGCAGCAGCTGCTGGCAACTAGGAAGAGATACACAGAGAAAACTGTAATTTTGCATGCATTATATTTCTCAGTTACAGCATGGAAGGAGATGCTCATGGGTGTTTCATATGTGTTATCTGTCTGGTAAGTGATATTTCATGTATTTCTTGTATTTTCAGTTTTATCCTCGTACCTGTAATGAC
The DNA here is from genome assembly GCF_052040795.2 of Danio rerio. Lineage (NCBI taxonomy): Eukaryota > Metazoa > Chordata > Actinopteri > Cypriniformes > Danionidae > Danio > Danio rerio. Next base: position 8,607,141 of record NC_141038.1, on the reverse strand, counting down.
ATATTCTACAATACAACACAATTTACTATAGTAAAAATGGGTTTACTACTTTATTACAGATTGTCAGTTCACTATGGTTAATACCATTCTGCATTCATTAACAAAGAGTTGTAAATTATTTATATATATATATATATATATATATATATATATATATATATATATATATATATATATATATATATATATACACACACACAAAATAATACACTTTTTAGTATGGTTTAAGTCTATTTACTATAAATTACTGCAGTTGTAGACCTAGTACCAGGATTTGACTTGCTAGATGTTGAGTTAAAGCAATGCTCAGTTGGTACCAAGGGTCTCAAAGTGCCAAGAAAAAATAACCCACACTATTACGCCACTAACCTAAACATGTCGCTTACAACAAATTGTGACCTTGCCATATGAATCTCACAGCTGAATTTAAGGCTCGTCACACTAGTGACACTTTTAAATCTCATGTTGTAGCCTTAGTTCACTGACCTGACAGGAATGACTGTGGTGTTTTCTGCTGCTGTAGCTCTTCTGCTTCAAGTTTTAACATTTGCATTCAGGGATGCTCTTTCTGGTTGTAACAAGTGGTTGTTTGAGTTGCTATCGTAGGCAAATTGAGGTCTCGTGGTACCCCTGGTTAACAAGTACACTCAACTTGTTTAGTAATTTAGTTAATTGGATATATATATATATATATATATATATATATATATATATATATATATATATATATATATATATATATATATATATATTAGTAGCAGCTTTTCAGAAGAAAATGGACGAACTAGTTTGTTCTCATCAAAGGTAAAAGTATAGGTGGGTTAACCACAGGAACAAATATATATATATATATATAAATATATATATATATATATATATATATATATATATATATATATATATATATATATATATATATATATGGTCTAAATCACTTGTCTTTCCTTTTCTGATTTCTACTTTGTACTTCATGAGATTATCTTGACCATGTCTATGCCTAATTCCCTTTAATTACTGCTGTGAATGGTTGAGTATTTGTGATTTATAAACAGTTGATTACATTATGTTCAAACTGATCACATCCAACTTCATTCATTATGCAGTTCTTCTGATAAATGAGATATAAAAGGATGTTTGCTTTGTCTTTTTATTAGGTTATGTTGACAACCCATGGAGAGATCGTACCAGAGTATTTAGCAGCCAATCAACAGGAAAACTTCATGGCTTACCAGAGAAACAGCAGCAACATTTGGCAGGTGTATGAATTCCATTAATATGTTATATTTAAACATGTCCCCAGTGAAGTGCTGGACATTTAATTGAAAATGGACTTTTGTACATTCATATGTTTGAATGGATGTATCATGCAAACAAATGATCCTAAACCTAATTCTGCAGTTACATTCAACCATCTGTGACTTCTTAAATTTTAGTACTCATTTACTACAAACATGTTTAATGTTGCTATAAAATAAAGTCCAACTGGTGTATTTTGGATTTGAAAATTGAATTTGTTATGTTTTTGTTATTGAATTTTAAATGAATTTGTGGTTAATCTCTGAAAGCTTTACTTATTTGCTTATTCGTTTTACATTTTGCCATTCAGAATAGCATAACTCCAGATGATTTCCTAATAAAGGTCTTTTCCAAGCCATTCAACAGCATAAGAAGAAAGAGAGACTGGTTGATTCCCCATGTCAGCATAGTAGAGAATGACAAAGGCCCATTCCCAAAGCAAGTAGTGAAGGTGTATCTGTTTTCTATGTCCTATTTCTTTGAATCCTGTTTTTTATGTGCTCATCACTGTCTTCTTTGCTCAGTCTAATCTTTGCTTGTATATTTTTGCTCCACAGATGAAATCCACCGCTGCTGATTCCATGACTATGATTTATGAAATCACAGGCACTGGAGCCAATGAGCCTCCCATCAATCTTTTCAAAGTGGGCAAATCTTCAGGCATATTGTGGGTCACCAAAGCCGTGGACAGAGAGGAAACTGAAGAATACACTGTGAGTGACCTGTGGTGTTTAAAGTGCCTGGATATCAAACATTCCATGATACAATTACATAGGTTGTGATTTCTTTAACTGTGAAAATTGGACTGAAGCAGTTTTAATTCAGAACTACATTGTTGAATTTAATATACACTGAAAAAATAACTCTTAATATTTACTTTAAAAATTAACAATTTTAAAAAGTAACAATTTGCACAAACAAATTTCAAGTACAATTAACTTGTCAATACCATGTTAAAATTACTTAACGTTTACCCTAACACTCATAAATTAAGTAAAAGTTAATTTATTAACATTAGTTTTGATGCTACACTACCTGACAAAAGTCTTGTTGTCGAGTTGTAAGAGCAACAAATAGTAACTTGACTTCTAATTGATCATTTGGAAAAGTGGCAGAAGGTCGATTTTCCACAGGAATCATCTGTGAAACTGCATCCCAATTATCACAAATACTTCAGAAGACCTACTGGAACCCACATGGACCCAGTCACCCAGGATTCTTACAGAAATCAGTCAAGTTTGGTAAAGGAAAAATCATGGTTTGGGGTTCCATTCAGAATGGGGGTGTTCATAAAACTTTGGATAGGCGACAAGACTTTTGTCAGGTAGTGTATATTTATTTTAATTAATTATTAATGTCAAGTTTTTGTTTTAGCAGAAGGAACATCGCTTTTATCAATATAAATAAATTTTATTAGTTACAAATTAATTCATTTGACGTAACTTAGTTTAATTAAGACACACATGTCCACTGACTTGAATGCATTATTTCACTTTATTTTAAGCAAATTGTGTGCAAATTTAAAATTTCATTTTTCTAACTATTTTTCTCAGTTCAGTCCAATGCCAAGCATGCTGGAAACTATGCATCATTTACTATATATCCATTATTAAAATGTGCTTAATATTACTAGTTTTGCAACGACTAGAATCTAATGTAATGTGTATTTATATAGCACATTTATTGTGTATGGCCACACACCCAAAGCGCTTTACAATCTTGAGGGGAGTCTCTCCACACCACCACCAGTGTGCAGCATCTACTTGGATGATGCGACGGCAGCCACAGGACAACGGCGCCAGTGCGCTCACCACACACCAGCTATTGGTGGAGTGGAGAGACAGTGATAGGCCAATTTAGTGGATGGTGATGATTGGGAGGCCATGATGGTTAAGGGCCGAGAGGGAAATTGGCCAGGATACCAGGGTTACACCCCTACTCTTTAAGAGAAGTGCCATGGGATTTTAAATGACCACAAAGAGTCAGGACCTCGGTTTAACGTCTCATCCGAAAGACACCACCCACTGACAGTATAGTGTCCCCTTCACTATACTGGGGCATTAGGACTTACACAGACCGCAGGTTGAGCACCCCCTGCTGGCCTCTATAACACCACTTCCAACAGCAACCTAGTTTTCCCATGTGGTCTTTCATCCAGGTACTGACCAGGCTCAGCCCTGCTTAGCTTCAGTGAGTAACCGGTCTTGGGCTGCAGGGTGATTTGGCTGTGGCGTATACAGAAAATATTCAAATATTACAAATAAATAAATATTATTTAACTCTTTATACTCATTTCATTTATTACATTAAGTAAATATTAAATATTCACTTAACATTCTAGTTATCTTTGACATTTTAATATTATAATTTAAAAATTACGATAATAAATTTATGAGATCTTACTACAGCTACAAGTCTTTTCGTTCAGTGTATGTTAAGCTGCTTTGACACTATGTACATTAGGGGTCTCATTGTGGGCCGGAGGGAGAAGGAGGGTGGGCTGTAAGTGGCCCGCGGACCGGCAGTTTGAGACCCCTGATCTACATTGTTAAAGCACTATAGAAATTAAGATTAATGAATGTTAAATATTGTGTATAATGTGTGTCTTTGTTCACTGGAGCAGCTCACAGTTCATGCCACATCAAACAATAGAGACTACACTGAAAAGCCTGTTCAACTCGTCATAAAAGTTCTGGACCAAAATGACAACAAACCCCGCTGTACCCAAAATCCTTATACAGGAGAAGTCCTAGAAAGAGCAAAACCAAGTAAGTAGTAAGGATATTAATATGCCCATCTTTGAAATGTCTAACATTAGCTAATCATTAGTTTGTTAAAACAGTGTTTCCCAACTCTGTTCCTGGAGGCACACCAACAGTACATATTTTGGATGTCTCCCTTATCTGACCCATTCATTTCAGGTTTTCGAGTCACTTTTAATGTTCTGTTTTGAACTTAATCTGAGTTGATTCAGGTGTGTTTGATTAGGAAGAGGTTAGGAATGTGTAATGTTGGGGTGCCTTCAGGAACAGGGTTGGGAAAAACACCCTCTTAGGGGCAAAAATACTGCTTTCAATGCTGTCCCATACAGATACACCTGTTATGCAAGTGACGGCAGAGGATTTGGACGACCCCACATCTTCAAACAGCATTGTGCGTTACAAACTGCTGAAACAGGAGCCCAACAGTGGAGTGTTTCACATTGACCAAACCACTGGAGTCATCAGTCTGGCATTGATGGGTATTCTGGATAGAGAGGTACTTAAACGTTCATGAGTTTGCACATGTGGTGAGAAATTTGATAAAGAAAAAAAAAATTAAGTATGGAAATTTGCATCTATACGTGTCCGAAATACAAAAACTTTGGGCTGCACAATATATCATTTCAGCATAGATATCACATGTTTTTATTATTTTTTATTTATTTATTTTTTGACAGATATTGCGATTTCGATTTGAATTGCGGTTTAATTTTGTAGTCAAGCTTCAGCTCAATGTTCTGTATCGTAGCTTCTTACTGCAAAAATGCAGGGAGTGTAAAAAAAAAACTGAAAAGATAATAAATAACTCCAACTTTTATTCAAATTTGTTTCTAAATAATCAGAAATTAAACACTACTTTTTCTCTGGAGCACACAGTAGTGAGTTACGGCGTTAGTTATTTCCTGGTGCCTTCGTTGTGTTTTTTTCATATGGCGTAACTGCTTCTAACAACTCTGAAATTGTACTTTGCTTACTACTAGATTGTCACTGGCAATACTTTTAGTTGACTTTTAGTTGACTTTAGCAAGACACTCCTCATATAGCTGCATGTGGTGCTTTTTTAGGTGCTGGTTGTTGTGTTTCCTCGTGTTGTGGCAACAATTCTGTGACAACTCTTACAAATTATCTGTTTTTATTCTGTGTCTGTGACTTTGCAACCAGAATATTCCCATTTTACCGACATGCTGTTTTTCTTTCTTCATATAAATTCGTCTATTAATGCTTCTGAAGCTGCAGACGCCATCATCCCACTTGTTCGCGCTCTCCTGTTTCTTTGTTTTATTGTGAGCTTTCCAGATAGTTTGGTCGTGCAATTCTTATTGGACAGAACAAAGGTTTCCTCACTCAATTGGCTAGTAAGATTTTCACGCTGCACGCATTTGCTCTAGGTGGGGGTAGATAAATAACATATATTTCATATCGCAGCCTTTTGCGATTTAAGCTAATCGCAACGTTTCAAATCATGATTGCGATTTGATTTTGATTAATCGCTCAGCCCCAATAGTTGCATCGCAAGACATGCAATGTTGAGTCTGAATTATAGTTGACCAGGAGCTACAGATTTGTATTCAATTATTAATATATATTTTTTTATTTATTTAACAGGGACAATGCTCGTTAATCAAAAGTAAAAACAAGCCAGAGTTTGCCACAAGGGCTAATTTTCATCTGTTGCCTTCTACCAGTTTTTCCAGTTTTGGGCTGCACATTATTGGAGTAATTTGATATTGCGATATTTAATTTTTCTGCGATTTAAATATTGCGATATAAATACAGTTTCACAAGATTGTATTTATACAGTACTGTATTTATTACTGTATTTATACAGAATTTATATGATTTATGCCAAATAAAACAATCATTTTATCATGTTTCTAGTCCATATAGAATTTTAAAAATGTACTTACCCCACTGGCAGATAATTTTGCTTGTTTTAAAGACATAATTTTGATTAACTTTGACTTATTTCTTGTAAAGGTGAAAGCAAAACAATATTTTTTTAACTTGCTCTAAGAATATTTTGATATTTGGTCTAAAAATGAGACAAAGCAAAGTAAGAAAACATTTTTTGCATTGTGATTCAATTTCTGAAGGTGAATACTATTAGAAAAAACATAAAATAGAGCCATTCAAACTCTCCTGCGAGACTGTATTCAGTATAATTATTAAATATAATAAGCTAAATATAAAAATTGCTCACATTTATAGGAGCTCATAATAATACTAAACATCTCAAGTTTAAAATAATATGGGAAAAATATTCAAATAAAAATATAAATATGCTATAACAAGTATTTATAAATGTAGAAATGCTCGTTGGATCAGTAATTATTACATTTAGTCATATAGCAGACACTTTTGTCCAAAGTGACTTACAATTGTGTAGGCATTTAGTGATTCAACAAGAAGAGGCACTACACACAAGTGCTTATTATACAAAGGAAATGTTAGTGATTAGAGAATTAGGTGCTAGAATAAGTGCTAGTCTTTTCTTTTTTAGAGAGAGAGAGAAAAGTTTTTCTACGGGTAGTTTGTCAAGCGCACTCACCTGTGTAAGGCACACTCAGTTTGGGGTTGTCCGTTAATGTGTGGTGAGGTGGGGTTGAGAAGAGGGGGTGCTTACATTAATATTAATAATAATAATAATATTAAGAAACATGGTTAATAATGTTGACTTTTTTTTTCTATTTCCTATTTTACAAATATTAAACATGCTCCATGAACTGTTTTTCTGAAAAGCTCACAGCATTTTAAAAATGTGTGACTATTTTCTACAATTTTTGTTACTTTTATTAGATGTTGTTTTGTATAATAACCCCAAATGTTTGAATAATGTTTGTCTATTTCATGATTGTTTCCTAGCCATCATCAGAACATGTCTTTCTTGTTTGCAACAGACTGATGCTGTATATAACCTGGCTGTTGAAGCAGCAGATATGGATGGTCACGGTCTTTCATCCACCTGCATGGTTGCCATCAAAATCACTGATAGCAATGATCATCGACCGCTGTTCAGCCAAGAATATGTGACTTCATTCTTTTGATTTTAAGCTTAAATTTCCAAACACTTCTGGTGCTGAGTAGCTAGTATAACATCTGTTGGCGTGTGTTTTGACAGTATGCTGAAACAGTGAAGGAAAATAAAGCTGGAGAAGTTGTTGCCAGGCTCACCGTCACTGATAAAGATGAGCCTCTTACTGTTAACGCCCTGTCGAAGTTTACCATCATCCAAGGCAATGATAGAGGGTTCTTCAACATCAGTACTGACCACAATGGGATGGACGGCATCATCACTACATTAAAAGTGTGTATACAGTTCACTCATATAACATATTCAAAAATACGTTATATGCCCCCTTTCAAAAAAATACTTGAAAGGTTAATTGCAATATGTAAATGTTCAAGATCAGAGATCAGACATATATATATATGTATGTATATATATATATATATATATATATATATATATATATATATATATATATATATATGTGTGTGTGTATATATATATATATATATATATATATATATATATATATATATATATATATATATATATATATATATATATATATAATGTATATATATAAAAGAAAAAATTATTAAAGGTCCCATGAAATTAAAATATATATTTTTTGGTATCAGTATTGTAAGTTTTTAAGATATTTATAAGCTAGTGCACTCCAAAACATTGATAAAATTAGTTTTTAGAAGATATAAAACTGATATAAACATGTAAAGCTTGTAGTGTCATCAAATCATAACCAATCAAATGCTCTCTAGTATCTGGCAAGCCCCGCCCCCATCAAAATAATTCTCATTTGCTTTTATTGTGATGCATTTGAGAGCAATGCTCTCACTGGCAGAGCTGTGATAAAATCAAAATGCTGTCGGCTGTCTATAGAAAAGGGGAGAAGCTTCTCTATGTCCCACGCTCTCTTCGCTTTTCGGTTGAGATTACATCGAACATCGAATAAAATTGAAGATTTCAAAGCACTTCATGGCCTTTAATCTAAACACAGCCGAAATCTGTCTGACAGTATACAGTGGGTAAATGGCTATATATGAATATAATCTAAGGTGTATATAACTGTGTGTCTGCGGGGTCTTAAAGTCTTAAAATGTCTTGAATTTCAAAAACAAAGTTAAATTCACTGAAATATAGTACTGTAGGTCTTAAATAATTTTATACCAGTTTTATTGTTCCTATAATTAAGTAAAACTACCCTATCGGACTGACACCCAATCACCAATAATCAATTTTAAAACATTTTTGTTTATATTTAAGTTTTTATTGCAAACTCACAACAGCTGTTAGACATTTTTACAGCAAATTCTCCAAATTAAATTCCTTAATCAGGGAAGAAAAACTAAAGCAACACATCCCTTTACTTGATCTTCCATTAATACAAATACTATTAACAGAAGTAACCGGACCATCAACACTTAAAATCCTTAGTGTTTAGCCCTGTATAAGTCTTAAATTTCACTTGTATTGGTCTTGAAAGGGTCTTAAAAAGTCTTTAATTTGACTTGAAGCAACCTGCAGAAACCCTGATATAACTAGTACAAGAGATTTACACAAATACTGTCAAATTAAAAAATAAAATACATTAAAAAAATGAAAAGCTTTACTGTGAACTGTAATGATATTCGAAATATGCATTTCCCTTACTATTTTATTGTAAATCAAATAGATATAGCCTTGGTGAACATAAGAAACTCAACAATTATTTTTAATTCATAGCTCTCCTGTGCAATATTTATTCATTTTCAAATATTTCTCAAGTGATATTAAACAAAGAAAGGAAATTTTCACGGTATGTCTGAAAATCAGTTTTCTTCTGGAGAAAGTCTTATTTGTTTTATTTCGGCTAGAATAAAAGCAGTTTTACATTTTTTAAATGTCAACATTATTAGCCCCTTAAGTAATATTTCTTTCGAATGTCTACAGAACAAACCGTAGTTATACAATGACTTGCCTAATTAACCTAGTTAAGCCTTTAAATGTAACTTTAACCTGAACACTAATATCTTAAAAAACATCTATTAAAATATTATTTACTGTCATCATGGCAAAGATGAAAGAAATCAGTTATTAGAAATGAGTTATTAAAACTATTATAATTAGAAATCGAAAAAAATCTTCTCTCAGTTAATCAGAAATTGGGGGAAAAATACAGGGGGGCTAATTATTCAGGAGGGCTAATAATTCTGACTTCAACTGTATGTAATATAATTTTTTCCGATAATAAAAATTCAGTTTGTTTATACATTTCAGGCTCTGGACTTTGAACAGGCCAACAGTTTCTCTCTGCTGATAATGGTAGAGAACGAGGCTCCTTTTGCGCTTCCTTTCCGCACCTCCACTGCTACCGTCACCATCACAGTCCTGGATGTAAATGAACCTCCAGTTTTTGATCTTCCAGAGAAACAGATCATAATTTATGAAGACCAATCTGTGGGCAGCATGATCTCCAAATATACAGCCACTGACCCAGACACTGATAGAGCACAGAAAATAAGGTGTTACATGCATACAGTTTGGTATTTAAAAAGTGCTACTAAGTAAACCTCCAAGCAAAAGCTTACTAATATTGTAAGAACCACTTTAAGTCATGTGTTATTGTATAATCTTTCATGTTTAAATATGTTCTAATGTCAGGTATAAGCTGAGAGGAGACATTGCAAACTGGCTGGAGATCACAGAAGACACTGGACACATCACAATCAGCAGTTCGCTGGACAGAGAAGCTAAGTTCATAAGAGATGGGCAGTACAAGGTCTTAGTACTCGCATTCGATGATGGTAATTTGAGTAAATATCTACAGTAGATGCTTAAAGATTTATGGATGGACTGGCACTTATGAAATTTAAACAGATTTTAAAACACTGGGCATAGTGCAACTAAATGACACGGCAAAAGCACAGAAACATGCCTCCTGTCATGGTTTTGTACGTAAACAAATATTAAACCTTTCTGAATCTGATATTCTCCAGCTTAATAAAATCACATTTTGAAGCTAACAAATCCTCAGCGATCCTGCAGGTGGGCCGAGAAATAGTTTAAAATTAACTCTCAATATTATACTATCAGTTTTGGATTTCATTATTAATATGCTATATTAAAATGATCAAAGTTATCTAATTAATTACTTCAAACTCGGCGCAAAACAGCCCCATGATCGCGTCTGCAACCAGTACACGTAAATCAAGTGAAAAGTGAAAGTCTCTCTTTGTGTATTTTTGTGGGAACTATTTAATTTATCCACATATTTATCCAAATTAATGTCCTGTGAGTGTTTTATAACCGACGTGTGACCATACAGGAGGATCTAGCGAGGCTCAATGGTGTTTCTGCCATAGAATGTTAAATAAACTTGCATACTGTATGAGCTTCAGACGTGCTCTGGCGGAGCTGTTCACTGTTCCTGTCAGCGATCTCCCAATAATATCCAGCTGCAAACCCAGCCGCCATCAGATTGATGCGTTTCAAAAGTTTTAGGGTTTAAGGATTTAAGTTTAAATGAGCATTTTATACAAACATTTAAAAGAAGAAAAAAAGTTGGCCCTGAAGTGAAAAAGGTTGAGAATCCCTGCAGAATAAAACTTTTTATTTTTAAATTTTTAAAAACTTTTTCAGCTGCTTTGACTTATCCAAATTGTAAATAATGGCAAAAATCTGTGCAAAAGTCAAGTTTTTGTTCCACTATTTAAAGCAGTTTGCTCAGAATCTGCAGTTCTAACTCTTATAGTGATTATTAAACTCAGAAAGCAAATAATAAACTTGTCTTTTTCTGAAATAACGTGTTCTTCATCACTAAAATTTTTAAGCAATGTCCCCCAATAAATTTGTCAACTTCAATCTGAATTTGACAGACATTTTCAATAAGGTTTACATCAGGAACCTGGGCATGCTATTTCATTATTTCTCCAATACCCTCAGGAAAGTTTAGTCTTTTGTTTAGTGTTATTTTGAAATTATTATTCATTCAATTGCTGAAAGCTTTGATTACTGTAGAGTGGGCTTTTCAAGTCCAAATTCTTAAGAGACTGTATGCCAATACAGTCCGCACTGTATTTGCTGAACGGTGTTTTAAACCAATGTTGGTGTTTTAAACGTTTAAAACGGTGTTTTAAACCAAACCTGCCCGGGTGTTTCAAGTATACCTAGTAAGACCTTGATTAGCTGGTTCAGGTATGTTTGATTAGGGTTGGAGCTAAAATCTGCAGGACACTGGACCTCCAGGAACAAGTTTGGTGATCCCTGCTCTACATGGTTCTGTCATCTTGTGCATCTGTCTTTTATAGATGACCAGCCTATTTGGGCTTGAATGTGTTGGAAAAGATGCAATAACGATTTGGAGTGACCATCTTTTGTTTCCACGGATAAAAATGATCATTGTTTGCCGTAAAATGGACAATCTAGCTGACATCTACTAAAAAATAGCCTACAGACTACAAATAACACTTTAATAGACAACAAATATCTCTTTTATTATTATTATTATTATTATATATATTATATATTATTATTATTTATTTGTAAATAATAATAATAATAACTGCAGAGTGGGCTTTTCAAGTCCAAATTCTTGAAAGACCGTATGCCAGAGATCGCACTGTATTCGTCGAACTGCGTTTTGAACCAATTAAGATCTTCTACATTGTCCTGTCATCTTGAACATTTGTCTATCATAGACGACCAGCCTTTTGGGGGGACTTGAATGTGTAATTAACATGGTAAAGATGCAATAAAGATTTTGAATGACCATCTTTGGATGGATCTACAGATAAAAAAGGCTCATATAATTTTCCTTAAAATTGACAACCTAGCTGAGTTCTACAGAAAAAAAAGAAACTCTTGAACAGCACAGTGGTGCTTAATAGCCAACAAATATCCCTGTTCTGATTATTTTTGTTAAATCAAAGTCTTTTTAATATTAATAAATAGGGTTTTTTTCCCTGTAGATGATGAACCGGCCACAGGCACAGGCACATTCATGATTAAGCTGTTGGATGTTAATGACAACCCTCCTGTTTTGGAGCAGCACAAAGTCCAGATGTGTTCAACAGAGCCAAAACCTGTCCGTCTGACCATCACAGATGCAGATGAGCCAGAAAACGGCCCACCGTTTACCACAGAGCTCCATGAAGAGTTTAAAAGCAACTGGACGATCTCCAGCGACTCCAACAGTAAGACTAGTTCAGCTAGCATTAGCAGTATTGTTCTGTTCTAGAACTGCTATTAATCTCTTCCTCTCCTCTTGTTTGTCAGGCAGTGTGTTGTTGAGTTCACTCAGACCCCTGGCTGTTGGTGAACACAGCCTGTGGTTGCGTCTGTCCGACTCTAAGCTGTTATTTCAGGACAGTTCCCTCATAGTGAATGTGTGTGACTGTAAAGGAGACGATGGTACCTGCTCCAGCCCTCGATATGCTGCTAGTATCAGCACTCCACTCATCTTCGTGTTTGTAGCTGTCTTTTGCCTTCTAGGTAATCAAAAAAACCTAAAGATTCCAATTTAAATAATGCTAATTATATATTTATTAACCTGAAATTGTAATTACTAGGGCTGCACTATTCTGGCTAAAATGAGAATCTTTTTTTTTTTTGCTTGAAATCAAGAACACGATTTTCTCTTGATTCTGTAGATGTAAAATACAGGTTAATATGAGCAGGCTAAATGGTTAAAATGCTTATTTTGTATAGACTTGGAAAGGTGAACTTGAACAGACTTTAAATATGTCCTGCTCATTAATGCACAGTAAAGTGATGACATCAGAATGCTACTATCCATAAAGTTTAATTACTATGTTTGAGACATATGCTTGCCATTTGTCATTGACAACATTATTAGACCTTTTTTCCACTGGTAAAATGGTACATTTGTTATCAGATTCCCTCTTGCATTTTATTTAACATAGTATAGGGTAGAGTACTTATATTGATCCCATAAACATTTATTTTCATTCACAACACTTGTGTTCACTGTAGAAGAAAAAAACATCAAATTCTTGCCGTAATTATAACTCTAAAATGCGATATGATCATTTAAGTGATGTGCGTGCTTTTGGTTTCACTTTTACTGCCGAGTGTGGTTTTGGTCATGCCTGCCGGGCCTTTTAGAAATAAAAACGGTAACACTTTACAATAAGGTTCATTAGTTAATGCATTTACTAACATTAAGTAATCATAAACAACACATGTACAGCATTTATTAATCATGATTGAACATTTACTAATGCATTATTAACATCCAAGTCCATGCTTGTTAACATTAGTTAATGCACCGTGAGTTAACATGAATTAACAATGAACAACTGCATTTTCATTAACTAACGTTTATCAACATGAATAAATCATGTAGTAAATGGATTGTTCATTGTTTGTTCATGTTAGTAAATGCATTAATTAACATTAACTAATGAACCTTATTGTAAAGTGTGACCATAAAAACACATGCAAATCATACTTTCTGTTCTGTGTAACAATCTGAGCATTACAACTTTATTACCTATTATTCACAGCCTATGCAGGTTCTGTTCACTAAAGTAGCCGTCATTGGCTGGCATGCACGGTAACAGTAACAGTGCGTCAGCTCATGTGTGACTTCATGGCTGCGAATACGTCATTACATTAAGAGAGAAATTACATTTTTAGGTGAATTATACCTTATAAATTGTAACGACGGGGGGAGTGACAGAAACAACTCGAGGTAAGATCCACAATGCAGGTTTATTCAGCGTCAGGCAAGCAATGAACAAACAGGTGCAAACAGGTATTTTCAGGCAGTCCAGAATCGTAGTCAGTATAACAGGCAACAGGTCGTAAGGCAGGCGGCTAAACAGGATAACAGGGAATACAAGGCTAAACACGGATAAACAAGACAGGGAGAAACGCGTTGTAATGTCACTTATAGTTAACAAGACTCGGCCACCTGGATGGGTGAATGAGTGGCTTATGAAGGGTGTGTATCAGTCTCTGACAAGGTTCAGCTGGTGAGAGTGTAATCAATCTTGATGAGTGATCAGATGTGAGTGTGACCGGAAAGCATGTTTGTCTATGTAGTCCAGAGGAAGGCGGAAGAGTAGTCCATAGTGTTTGTGTGAGAACCAGCGATCTCTGGAGAGCGATCGCTGGTTATGTGACATAAATACAGTATGTCACACTTTTAACACCATTTGGAGGTGTCTATGTTGCTGAGCAACACATATAAAACAATGTGAAGACTCGTGCAACTGCTTTTATGCTTCTCTCCTGACCTTGAAAATATAATTGGCTGAATCGTAGAAAAGCAGAATTAAGGTCGCGTGTAGGGTCGAATCGAGCAAAACCCTTTCTAAGTTTTTGTTTCAAACTGTTATATTTGATTTATCAAAATCACACAAGTGGCAATTTCACATAGGTCTTATCTATAGCAAAGTGGTCACATCCATAACAAAGATTTTCCCCTTATAAATGTAAAATGAAATGAAATCATTCATGTTTGTTTTATAGACAGCCAACTATTATCATTTTGATTAGCAATGTTTATTTTGGGTAGTGCAGTTTAATTCATAGAATTATGTCATATTTTGTTTGGTCACATCCATAACGCATGTTTGTTTCCCTCATTTAAAATCTAAAATATGTTGACAGATAGATATTTTTCTGATCCCATAACTCTGTGGGTAGTCGTTTTGGAAAATATAAACAGATGTCTCAATATAATGTTACCATATATGTTGTCTTTCAGATGAAACATTATTTCTAAAGGATTATGTGACACAAGAGTAAACAATTTTTTTACAGAATTAATAGAAAATGTAAAATTTTTCAGTGGCTTTGGAATATTTTGATGCTGCCTAGTCAAATAAAAGTATTTATAAATAAAATCATTTAAATATATTAACTTCTGAGCACAATTTTAGAAATTCAGTATGTTACATTCCATTGTGTTTTGAATGTATTATTGTGTTTTGGTTTTTCTCTCTCTCTCTCCCCGTTCCTGCAACCTGTTTCTTAGCTAAGTGTGGAGGAGAGGAAGTTGATTGCTTGCACCTGCTACTCGTTGCCCGGCAAGCTTAAAAGCCTGCCAGTTGCAAGCCACATTGAAGCTTGCTTCCAGAGTGTGGTCTCTCTCCTGCCTGGTTGATCTATTGTGAAAAACTATTGGTGCTGTTGTGTTTAACTTGTTGAAGTTAAAATCTGTTGTTAAAGCCTCTGAAGCCATTTGAGCTCTGTTTATGAAAACTAACTTTGTGTTTGGAAGCCGTAGGGAGGTGGGTGCCATTTTATTTCTGAAACCCTTTTTCTCTTGTTTATGTTTAGTTAGGGAGTTAGTGTACATTTCTGTTGTTGATTTATTTTACTTTGTCAGTTTAGACAGTTTTACTCCCTAACTAGCTAGAGTGTACTTTTGTTTGTTGTTTTGGCCTTTCCCCCTCCTGAAGTCTATTTTTGCTTCCCAGTTTTGTTTTACTATTGTACATTTGTTAATAAATTATTTAACTTGAATTTGGTGTGTTGTCGTGAAGGCAGGGGACTGACCCACACTCACCCCAACCAACATTTTTAAAACTTTTCACTGTTACTCCCGCTCCTAGACACTTACCATCAGGGACGTAACAGTGAAAATTGGGGGCTCGTCCATTGGATTTGAACAAAGTTAAACGTTACCTTTTCAAATTTGACTTTGAGAATTTTGTATTCTACAATTTGAATTTTGGGGAAGTTTTGTAACTTATTAGTGATTTTTCTTAGTCTAATTGTAGTTGTGGCTGTTTTCTTTTTTTTGGAAAGGGGCAGATAGGTTGTACTTTGTAAAATGGAGTTTGATTTGATTGAGTTTAGTCTTGCTCCCACTGTAGAAGTTTTCAATCGTTGTCGTAAGAAGGATTTGCTGTTAATTGCTGAGTTCTTTAAAATCTCTGTGTCTAGGGATGTTACTAAAGCAGTTTTAAAAGATGAGCTATATACTGAGTTGGTTAATTCTGGTATCCTACCAGTTGAGTCAAAAACTGATGGGCTAGAGGAGCAGGAATTAGTTGAAATAGCTGAAACTAATGTTGACGCTGTTCCTATTGGTATTGAGCCAATTATGGATCCTTTATTGGAGATAAAGCTAAAGGAGCTTGAGTTAGCCATTAAACAACAAGAGCATGAAACTGAACTTGTTCATCTTCGTGTGATTGAAGTACAAGCTGATAGAGACATTAAGCTGAAGACTTTGTCACTTGAGGCAGAAGCTCTACGCTATAAGCCTGTGTCAGCTCCAAGTTCAAGACCTTCCTCACCTCTGACTGCTCTTCCTGCACAGAGTAGCACTGTTAATTTAAACAAGCCTGTGTCAGCTCCAAGTTCCAGACCTTCCTCACCCCTGACTGCTGTTCCTGCACAGAGTAGTACTGTTAATTTTGGCTCTCCCAATGATGCTCGGGTTAACTTTGATGTGGCAAAGTATATTAAATTAGTACCCCCCTTTCGAGAAGCAGAGGTAGATGCATATTTCACTGCATTTGAGCGGATTGCTGAAAAACTTGGTTGGCCCAAGGACATGTGGGGTTTACTACTCCAGTGTAACTTTGTGGGTAAAGCTCAGGAAGTATGTGCTGCACTTCCAATAGATCAGTCCTTGGATTATGATGTTGTAAAAGCTGCTGTTTTACGTGCATATGAACTTGTGCCTGAAGCATATCGCCAGCGCTTTCGAGGTACAACGAAAACAGCCAAACATACCTTTGTTGAGTTTGCACGGGAAAAGAGAACCCTTTTTGAGAAATGGTGTCTGGCCAGTAAGGTTAACTCTCTCGATCAACTGCAGGAACTCATCTTGCTTGAAGAGTTTAAAAATTGTCTTCCTGAGAACATTGTGATACACCTAAATGAGCAAAAGATAAATTCCCTCTCTGAAGCTGCAGTATTAGCAGATGAGTTTGCATTAACCCATAGGTCAGTATTTTCAAGTACTCGTCAATTCAGGCATCGAGGTTTTGCAAATGAACAGGTAAAGGCAATCTCACCCGTTCTTTCATCTGAGAAGTCAGAGAAAGTAAAACCCATGCTGGATAATTCAAGCCGAAAGCGTGTTTGTTTTTACTGCCTAGATTCTAGTCACATAATATCTGACTGTAAAGCATGGAAACAGAAGTCTGCTTCTACAAAGTCAAAGAGTGTAGCTTTTGCTCAAGCTGGTTCTGTATCTGACCCCTCATTTCAACCACTCCAGGATTCTGGATATAAACCTTTCCTGATAACTGGCTCTGTGTCTCTTTCAGCTGACTCACCAGGCCAAACAGTATCCATCCTGAGGGATACGGGAGCTGCTCAGTCTTTCATTTTAGCTGGAGTGTTACCTTTCTCTGACAAAACATACACTGGCACAGATGTACTAGTCAGAGGAATAGAACTGAGCTGTATTAAAGTACCCTTGCATACTGTCTTTTTAAAATCAGATCTGGTCACAGGCCAAGCTCAAATTGCAGTACGGAGTGAACTGCCGGTGGAGGGCGTAAGCATCATCCTTGGAAATGACCTGGCTGGAGGTAAAGTTTTTCCTTGTCCTATTGTGTTGGATAACCCTGAGGTGACTGTACAGCCAGATGTTGTTGCTGCTCATTTCCCTGCTGTTTTTCCTGCCTGTGCTGTTACTAGAGCACAATCTCGAAAGTTGGACGATGTTGTGAACCTCAGTGACTCCTTTATGAATCCTGTGTCTGGCATGTCTGAGTGTACACTCTTCATTAACCCTGAGATTTCTTCCCCTTGTGAAAGGAGTGATTCTGATTCAGCTGCAACTCTTTTAAAAGTTGGAAAGGAGGACCTTGCTGCTGCTCAGAAAGCTGATCCTTCCCTATTGTTGTCTCTGGATGCTTCTGTCAGCTTTGAAAAAGTTAAAAATCTGAGTGGTCCAGTTACTTACTACTGGGAGGATGGTATACTCATGCGACGATGGAAACCACAAGTAAATGGAGATGTGTTAGCTGTACATCAAGTTGTGTTACCTTCTGCTTACCGTCCCCAGGTCCTAAAGCTGGCGCATGAGCATCCTTTGGCTGGTCACCTTGGTATCACTAAGACTTACAAGAGAATCTTGAAATACTTCTTCTGGCCTGGATTGAAAAACAGTGTTGTGAGTTATTGCAGAGCTTGCCATGACTGTCAACTCTCTGGTAAGCCTAATCAGACTGTTCCCACTGCCCCTCTTCAACCTATACCAGTTATAAATGAACCATTTGAACGCTTGATCTTGGACTGTGT
Source organism: Danio rerio (assembly GCF_052040795.2). Lineage (NCBI taxonomy): Eukaryota > Metazoa > Chordata > Actinopteri > Cypriniformes > Danionidae > Danio > Danio rerio. The sequence continues at coordinate 8,588,844 of NC_141038.1, read as the reverse complement.
TGGGCCCCTTCCAAAATCAAAATCTGGTCATCAGTACATACTAACTTTAATGTGTGCTGCTACAAGATTTCCAGAAGCGTTTCCACTGCGATCTCTGCAAGCTAGTGTAATAGTCAAAGAGATTATCAAATTCTGCTCCACATTTGGCCTTCCAAAGGTCATCCAAACTGATCAAGGTTCTAACTTTACATCAAAGCTGTTTGCACAGGTTTTAAAGGAGTTGGGAGTGTCTCATCAGATGTCAAGCGCCTACCACCCAGAATCGCAGGGGGCGCTAGAACGGTTCCATCAGACTCTCAAGACCATGCTCCGGACATTTTGTGTGAGTACTGGAAAAGACTGGGTGGAAGGTCTGCCTTTGCTATTGTTTGCTGTCCGAGAAACGGTCCAAGAATCATTAGGATTCAGCCCATCTGAACTTGTTTTTGGCCACACTGTTCGTGGACCCCTAAAACTCCTCCAGGAACAACTGCTGTCTAAAGAAACATCTGCCGTCAACCTGTTGGACTATGTCAGTAACTTCCGTGAACGACTGCATAGTGCCTGTGACATTGCTAAGGCCCATATTGTGTGTGTCCAGTTGAAGATGAAGTCAAGATTTGATAAGAAATCAGTTAAACGCAGTTTTCAGCCTGGTGATCAAGTGCTTGTTCTACTCCCTGTTCCATCCTCTGCACTCCATGCTAGATTCGCTGGCCCCTATTGCATTGAAAAGAAGTTGAGTGAGACAAATTATGTAATTTCTACTCCTGACCGCAGAAGAAAAAGCAGAGTTTGTCACATAAATATGTTAAAGTCTTATGTGAGTGAAAATAAGACACAAGATTCAGCAGCCAATGAAGTTGAGGCAGCCCGACCTGTTGAGGTGAAGACTGTTGTTCTCAGTTCTATTGTGGATGGTTCTGATGAAGATGAAGTGATACCTGCACACTTTCAAAATTCTACGATATTAAGTCAGCTTGATAACTACCTTGCATACTTGCCTGAAGATCAGAAGCAATCTCTTGCCCAATTGTTTAATAAATATCCCATGCTTTTCTCTGATGTCCCTGGCAGAACCTCTATGATCACACATGACATGGATGTAGGAAACTCTCCTCCCATCAAACAACACCCTTACCGTGTAAATCCTCATAAGCGAGAGATAATGAAGCAGGAAGTTGAATATCTCCTCCAACATGGTCTTGCCACACCAAGCCAGAGCCCTTGGAGCTCCCCATGTTTGTTAGTGCCCAAGCAAGATTCAACCTTCCGTTTCTGCACTGACTACCGCAAAGTAAATAGTGTGACCAAGCCTGATTCCTTTCCTTTGCCCGGAATGGAAGATTGTGTGGACAGAATAGGTAGTGCCCATTTCATTACAAAACTTGATCTTCTAAAAGGATATTATCAAGTGCCACTAAGTCACCGTGCATCTGAGATTTCAGCCTTTGTGACCCCTGATAACCTGCTGCAGTACTCTGTAATGGCCTTCGGGATGCGCAATGCTCCTGCAACCTTCCAAAGGTTAATGCAAAAAGTGTTGTCAGGAATCCCTAACTGTGAAGCTTACCTAGATGATGTAGTGGTTTACACTCACAGTTGGGAAGAACATCTGAGTATTCTTGATGAAGTCTTCAAACAACTGACTAGGGCTTCTCTAACACTTAACCTTAAGAAGTGTGAGTTTGCCAAAGCAGTAGTAACTTACCTAGGTAAAAAGGTAGGTCAGGGTCAAGTGAAGCCTGTTGAGGCGAAAGTTGAAGCTATTTTGAAGTTTCCCATTCCCTGCAACAAAAGAGAGCTGAGACGTTTCCTTGGAATGGTGGGTTACTATAGGAGCTTCTGTCAAAACTTTGCTACCATAGTAACCCCTTTAACAGACTTGCTCAGCACTGCCCGAAAGTTTGTATGGTCCCCTGAATGTGACTCTGCCTTTAAAGCCGCCAAAGACCTCTTAAGTAGTGCACCTGTACTCTCTGCCCCTTGTTTTGACCTTCCATTCCTACTGCAAGTAGATGCCAGTTCCTCAGGTGCTGGAGCTGTGTTACTGCAAGATGTTAATGGTGTAGAACATCCAGTATCTTTCTTTTCAAAAAAATTTACCAGTGCCCAGCAAAAGTACAGTACGATTGAGAAGGAGGCCTTAGCCCTGGTGTTGGCTTTGCAACACTTTGAAGTGTACCTTGGAGGTAGTAGTTGTGTCACTGTGTATACAGACCACAATCCCCTTGTCTTTTTGCACAGAATGAGAAATTCAAATCAGCGTCTAATGAGGTGGTCCCTTATTATTCAGGAATTTAACTTGACTATCCAGTACCGTAAAGGTTCTGAAAATGTCGTAGCTGATGCCCTTTCGAGAATTTCCCATGCTGTAGAGTAGAAAGGAAAAGAAAAATGAGAATTTGGTTTGTATAGTTTTTTTTTTTTTTCAAGATTGGTTAACTTGAAAACTTATGGGTGGGGGTGTTACATTCCATTGTGTTTTGAATGTATTATTGTGTTTTGGTTTTTCTCTCTCTCTCTCCCCGTTCCTGCAACCTGTTTCTTAGCTAAGTGTGGAGGAGAGGAAGTTGATTGCTTGCACCTGCTACTCGTTGCCCGGCAAGCTTAAAAGCCTGCCAGTTGCAAGCCACATTGAAGCTTGCTTCCAGAGTGTGGTCTCTCTCCTGCCTGGTTGATCTATTGTGAAAAACTATTGGTGCTGTTGTGTTTAACTTGTTGAAGTTAAAATCTGTTGTTAAAGCCTCTGAAGCCATTTGAGCTCTGTTTATGAAAACTAACTTTGTGTTTGGAAGCCGTAGGGAGGTGGGTGCCATTTTATTTCTGAAACCCTTTTTCTCTTGTTTATGTTTAGTTAGGGAGTTAGTGTACATTTCTGTTGTTGATTTATTTTACTTTGTCAGTTTAGACAGTTTTACTCCCTAACTAGCTAGAGTGTACTTTTGTTTGTTGTTTTGGCCTTTCCCCCTCCTGAAGTCTATTTTTGCTTCCCAGTTTTGTTTTACTATTGTACATTTGTTAATAAATTATTTAACTTGAATTTGGTGTGTTGTCGTGAAGGCAGGGGACTGACCCACACTCACCCCAACCAACATTTTTAAAACTTTTCACTGTTACTCCCGCTCCTAGACACTTACCATCAGGGACGTAACAAGTAAAAATAATTTCCTATAATTCTAAATATATATATATACATTATGTGTGTGTTTGATGCATTTCTGGGAATAGTTTTTTTATTGTATTTTTTTTTTTTAGTGCTGATAGTGTTGCTGCTTTTTCTGAAGAGAAGGTGTGGCAGAAAATTTCAACAGTTCACCAAGAATGAAGAAGACCGGGATAATATTATCTGTTATAATGAGGAAGGAGGTGGCGAACAAGACCAGGTGCACATTATCTTACTTGCAGCATATTTTTTTAATGAAGCAGTTTACCATTACTTCCTACTGTGTGCTCTGTATGTTACAGGACTTTGATATAATGCTGTTGTGTGGCGGACCAGAGGTTTTCTATAGAGATATTGCTCCGACAGTCTTACCTACTGTCGTCTATAGGCAACTTCCAGAGGAGGATGAAGACATGGAAAACTTCATCTATGAGGTTTGTGCATAGTAAGAGTGTAAACCATCTGGTCAAAAGTTTGGGATCAGATTGAAAAAAAATAAGATTCAGAATACAGTAAAAATGGATTAACTGTGAAATGTTGTCTCAATTTAATTTCAGATACTTTATTCCATGTAATTTACATTTATTCCTGTTCAGTTCTGACGTTTTAGCATAATGACTCCAGTTGCGTCACATTATTAAAATACAGATTTGCTGTTTTATTATGATCAGTGGTGTAGTCCTTGCTATACGCATGTATACTCAGTATGCCTACTTTTTTTCCACAGGCTGTTTGGGTATTACGACTTTTGAGGTTCATACCCTCAGTATGCTCGCTTGTTTTGGTGATTAGACTTCCCTAATTTTTGTGTATTGAGTTTGAGTACTTGAGTTTTTTAAAGATCACAACAAATCAGCTGAATGATGTCTCGCTGAAACGTTCAAGTAAATTTATAAAACAGCATGGTCGTCGCTTTAGCCCTCCTATATTTCCATTCATCCCCCCCCAAAACTTTTTGCGATTACTTTTGCGATTATATTTCTTTTTAAAATAGATAGTTCACTCAAAAAAAAAAACAATTGTTATTCAAACCGGTTTGTCTTTTTTGTTCTGTTGAACCCAAAAGAAGATATTGTGAAGAAAGCTGGACACCTGTAACCATTGACTTCCATAGTATTTGCTTTTTCTTCTGGGGAAGTCAATAACTACAGGAAACTGATGTTTAGTATATCAAATGAATCAAAGACACATTGACTTTCATCGTTTTTTTGCCTACTTTTAACATTTGGATTGGGTGAGTAATATTACACCACCTTTTTATTTTAGGACTACACCATTGATTATGATCAGTTATCATCATCAGTGATGGATGTTTTTTTCAGGAAAGAGTAATCAAACAAATTACTTATTCCCCCGTTATAATGCCATTACCATTACTGACAATGAAATATGTGTTAATTAAGAACACTGAAGTGGTTTTCATGTGAGCAGCGTCCCTCTCAGACCATAGGACCTTTCTTTCTCTGGGTGGATATGTGTGTTTGAGGCTGGGGCGGGACAAAAAACCAACCAGTGATGGTGATTACTATTTCTTAATGTGGTGTAACTAAGAATGTGATCATTGGCCTAGATAGAATTCATTTCCATCGTTTGCCATTCAGAAGTAGTGCGGGCGTTCACGGAGATATGGCCAGTGGTCAGATATAGCCATTGTCTTTTACTTAATTACCTTTTACATATTAGTGTTATTTGCACTAAAGTGTATATTTTTATTATTATTATTTATTTTTGGTATATTTTATTCAGAGCAATTTTTGTTAAACTATTAAATTTTGTTGGCACTGCAACAATGGAAAAGGAACCAAATCACATTCAGGAGCACATCCACAATGAAATGCCTGTGTAAAACTGGTCTCTGTGCGTCTGTAGAATCTGTGCACAGCCGATGATGAGCACTATGTGGCGCCGTTTGACTCTGTGCTGGTGTTTGCTCATGAGGGCGAGGGCTCTAAAGCTGGATCTCTCAGCTCCATACAGTCGTCCATCAGTGACGGGGGTCTGGAATTCCAGGATCTGCACAGCTGGGGACCTCCGTTCAGGAGACTTGCTGATCTGTATGCAGAAAGACAAGATGAGTGAAATATGCTGCGATCACACTCTAAAGCATTTTAATGTGTTCTTTGCTTTTAAAAGTTGTAAGGAATTTTTACATTCTATAAATGCAGAAATGATGTCTTTAGCCTGCATTCACTGGAGGGAAAAAGTCATCAGCATTATAATATTTTTATTTTAAGAAATGTTATCTGACCTTTTATAAAATAAAATGTATATAAAAAAATCTACTCGAGTAACCTTTTCTCGTAAATTCAGAGAAACTGAGAATTTCCAAGTTGTTTTTCATAACTGCGTTTACCGAAAAATAATACATATTATGCTGAGATAAATTTTGAGTTATTGAATTGATTTGGTAGTAATGTGTTTACACAGTAGCTAGAATAGCATTACTTATGTATTAAATGTGTATGTACTTAAGTATTTATGTCCTTTTTTTTTTTGTTTGATATGTGTTTGTCAAATATCCCATGTGCTATTTAATGTGCTAAACTATGCATAAAATATATGAAATATCCTGTAAAATAAATATGTGTGTTATCATATTTAAAGGGTATTATTTACAGGAACTTGTTTTAAAATGTTAAGTGTTGATAGTAGAATTGCTAATAGAACTGAATTGTGTGCTTCCTAGACATTGATATTTTGAGACCTTATAAATAAATAAAAATTTGATATACATAAGTGTGTTTTTTATTTTAATTCTAAAAATATAGACTTTATAAAGATTGCATTGAAAACACCACAATTTCTAACAACAAATATATAATGACACTGCAAGACCTTTGACCAGTTCCTGACAAATCACAGATCAGGACTCTCCCACTTGGGTGTGCTTTAAGGACAAGAACTTTGACCCTGCATTTCACAAAGAAGGATCTTCGTCATCTTCAAGTGGATCTATACTGTACATTTGAATGTTTTTGACTTGTTTTGGTTTGATTTAGTAGGGAGATTCATAAACAATGCCTGTAATTCCAGAGGTAAGTTATACCTTTCTTTATTTGGGAGAACTTGTATTTCTCACTATATAATTTGCATTTCAGTATTATGATTGATTAGGCATAACTATTGTGTAGGCAACCATATTGTACTGTATATGTGTATATTAGCTTTGCTTATGATCTGCACTAGAATGTTTTGGGAT